>NW_016107452.1:4459714-4486313 GCF_001604975.1 Cebus imitator | reverse complement strand
AAAAAAAAAAAAAAAAAAAAGGAGCGAGTGAAGAGGCAGGGGGCTGGCAGGAGAAGCGTCTGGCAGGAAGGTGAGACTGACATCTATCATAAAGATGAGAAGAGAGAAAGAAAGGACGAGAGAGGAAGGCTTTGCTGGCTGTGGGGGAAGAGGGACAGGGTGAGAGCGGACAGGAAGCAAAGCACAGAGGGCACAGCCGGACAGATTCACAAAGAAGAAGGCAGACTGGGGTGGGCGTGGTTTCCGGAGTCCCCTGAGAGCTGACAGTAAGGGACAGGACTTTCCCAACAGCTCAGTATTCCTCGGAGGCTAAACTGGGTGACTCTTAGCCCAATGCTGTCACACCATCCAGTGGCCGCTAAATCTGAAATAGCACAAAGAGATGCTCTCTAAAAACCTAAGAGAAAGCTAAAACAATCCCCCAAGAAAAATCAAGGCAGACTTCTTTGCACTGATAAGAGGGTAAATTTTCTCTAGATGAGGGGTGTTGGACCCAGGGTTCCTTCTGGGAAGTGGGCTGGCTCCCCGACATGATAGAACACGTCTTATGTATGTGTGACCGGGGCTGGGGATGTCAGTTACTTCTCCATTTGCAGTGGACCCACTCACCGCCTGTGTGTGGGCCTGGCGGGGCTTCCCATCAGAGTACCCGGGCCTTGCCTGAGGTCAAGGGTGGGAGAGTAATCCAGGGGAGGGCATTCCTGGGGGCTGAGTGGGAACACAGCAGAGCCAAAGCTACTGGAAAGAAAAAGGGCACTCACTCTTAAGGCTCACAAGCTCTCAGAACGTGGCTTTGGGCTCCCGGCAGCTCACCATTCCTACCACACGGTGAGATTCTGCCAATGAAGCCACCACACAGAAGTGCAGCCAGGACATGGAGAGAGACCCTGAATATTAATGATGCCACCTGACCCCTGGATCCAGCAACGCCTGAAGTCCTCTCTACGACTTTCCAATTATTTTAATAGTTAACAGCATTAAACTCTCTTTTTGTCTCACTAGTTAGAATCATGTTTGTGACATTTCCAACCAAAAGTCCTGACCAGTACACACAGAATGCCCCTTTTTCCCCAAAAAGACAGCTTATACTTCTATCAGTCTCAAAAGACTTAGATCAACAGCAAGATGTCACAAACCCCCTCACTCGAACTAAAGCAAAAAGGTATTATCTATTGCCCATCTGCTTTTCACAGCCTTCTTGGGACTAACAACACACCCGTATGCCTGTTTCCTCATGTGTAAAATGGAGATCATAAAACATACTTATCCGGTTTATTAAGGGAACTAAATGAGTCGCCTGAAAAGTTCCTGCAGCAGGCGAGCCGTAGGCGCTCAGGCCAGGCACAATCCCCCTTCCTTTTCTCCGGTCAGACCCAGTTTATAGTTTTCTTATACTTGGAGAATAAAATCACCCAACGTTAAACAACCTTTCCTCTTGAGAGTTGGCTAGCTCCCTCCAAGGGAAATGAGGGGAGGGCGGGTGCAGTGGGGTGAGGGAGAAGAAACTGCTTGCTCATGTTTATTTCTCCTACCTGCAGTAAGACAGTTCCCCCAGGAATCGTGAGCTGTAAACAGTACTTCGGGGCATTCTCCCAGGACAGCAGCTGAACGTCTTCAATCGCACTGTAAGAGACTGAGTTTTCCATGTACCCAGTTGGCTGCAGCAAAAAAAGAAAAAGAAGAGACACACGTTGGTTACAGGAGAGGCGTGATGTCCGCATCTCAGAAGGTTCCTGGAAACATTGCCCCTCTGGCGACAGGCAAATGGAGCTGGTGCAGGAACTTGGCGCCTCTGGGGGCCAAAGGAAGCCTCCCTGTTTCTGGCTGGCCATATCCAGATGCAAGGGGGTTCATTGTCAAACTCCACCCGCACGTTTGGAGGTTTGCAGTTGGGAACAGAGTGGGAGCGGGTGGAGGGCAAGGACTGAGGCACTGGTGCTCCTGGTATCCTCCAGGCCAGCACAGGGCACGGCCAGAAGCCCGCCATCCCTCACCAGCAACACGCCACCACCTTCTCCTGCCCGGCAAGCACTGACCTCCCTCCCTCCTCCTCTCCCCACAGATATGCATCCTCCTCCCAGCCTCCAGAGCCACGTTCCAAGATGGCAAACTCCCTATCCCCACTCCCCTGCTCAACATTCTTCAATGGCTCCCAATGGCCCAGCCACAAAATCCACACTCCCATCCACAGTTGACAGCGTCTCCCTGTGCACCCCCCGCCGCCCTGCACCATGGCGACATCGCTCCCTTTCCACACTCCTCATACTGCCCTGCTGATGGCGCCTCAAACTCAACCTGTTCCTTGTCCCAGAAACACCACAGCCCCACACCTGCCATCTGTGCTTCTACTGTCCCTGTCTCATCTCAGCTGCACTTTTTGGGGCAACTCACACCCTCCAGACCCATGACACACCCAGGTGGCACCCTTCCCTGTGTCCTCCTCTTCCGGGGCTCACCACATCCTCTTTTATTATTTGTAGCTTTATTTGGTGTCATTATCTGTGGGGTGTCTGCCTTCTGGCCAGGCTGTTAGCTCCCTGAAGCCAGGGCCTAGGTCTGTCTTGGTTCCCACTCTTTCCCCAGTGCCTGGCCCATGGCAAGGACTCAACAGCATGTGTTGAAAAGAATGAGAAGAGCTATCATTATCAGTCATGAGCAGGGCCGGGCAAGAGAAACCCACAGCCACCCACTATCTCTGAGTGAGTCTTGCTGCCCTGAGAAGGCACCCGGTGACCGAGAGACACACTGGTCACCAGGAATCAGTGGAGCTAGAGCTGTCCTTGCGACTGTGGCTCCAGGAAGCCAGACTTCGGGACAATCAGGTGAGTGCAGTGCAGCTGAAGAGAGTAACAGCGGACACTGCCCAAGCTCTGGCATGCACCCTGCACACATGGCAATTATTTAATCCTCACAAAGGTCTTGTGGAACAGGTATCAGTCATTCCATCATACAGACAAGGAAGCTGAGGCTCAGGAGGTCACATGATTTGGCCAAGGTCATCCAGCTAGGAGTGGCATGGCCAGGTTTGAACTCAGCCACTGACTACGGAATCAGAGGCCGGACCTCTATCCTGTGTTGCAAGAAAGAGGCAAAGGCAATTCATCTAATTCCACCGTAAAGATGGAGGACCTCCATTAGGTTTGTTAATTCAGTATGTGTCTGCCAAAGTAGAGTTACGGTGATCAGGGTGGGGAGGTAGAAAGGGTTGATGGCTGAAGCTGCCTCAATTTCCCTGATGTGATCAATTCCTAGGCTCAAAAAGTACAAGGCATTGATCAATTAATTCTTCATTCATTCCTTCATTCATCCGACAGACATTTATGAGCTCCTACTATGTTCCAGGCGCCATGCTAGGTGCTGGAGATTCAGCAGTGAATAAGACCAGAGCCCAGCAGGCAAACAGACAACAAACAAAATACCGACATAAATAAACTACTGGAGAGTGGCAGGTGCTGCAAAAAGAATCACAATGGGGTGTGATGACAGGTGGCTGAGAGCAGGAGTAAAGAACATTCCAGGCCGGGCGCAGTGGCTCATGCCTGTAATCCCAGGACTTTGGGAGGCCGAGGTGGGTGGATCACGAGGTCAAGAGATGGAGACCATCCTGGTCAACATGGTGAAACCCCATCTCTACTAAAAACACAAAAATTAGCTGGGCATGGTGGCGCTGTGCCTGTGGTCCCAGCCACTTGGGAAGCTGAGGCAGGAGAATTGCTTGAACCCAGGAGGCGGAGGTTGCAGTGAGCCGAGATCATGCCACTGCACTCCAGTCTGGGTAACAAGAACGAAACTCCATCACAAAACAAACAAACAAACAAACAAACAAACAAGAATATCCCAGAGCCCACGTCAGTGCAAAGGCTCTGAGATGGGAACAGCTGGGAGTGTCCAAGGAGGAGCTGGTGAAACGGAGCAAGGGTGGGGTAAGTGACACCTTGGAGAGAAGGGCGGGCCACTCCTGGAGAGGTTAGTAGGTCCACCTAGGGGCTCAGGGATTCCTCACAGGTGGCTGCAGAAGCCTTAGCCAAGGTTCACTAGGATTGCCGCACAGAAAACAGACCTGGAAGGAGACAGTGGTGGCAGGGGACAGCCTGCAGGCTGCTGCACAGGTCCAGGTGAGCGATGAGGCTGCTTGGACCCTGTAATCTAAGGGAGGAGACAGCCGCGTTCATCCCGTCCTTCCCACCAGCGCATCGCTCGCCCTCAGAGGACCCTCTGGCCACCAATCCAGGCGGCTGCCATGTGTCACCCAAGAAGGTTCTCTTCATATCAGCATGCCTCAAAGTCACACTCGTGAGCCTGCCCTTCACTGATCTGCCCTACTCCAGGGTCCCGTGCACTGCTGTGTTCTCAGTCTTCTGCAGTAAATGGCTCAGCCCTCACAGCATGTCTTGTCCTGAGCACTGCTGGAGAAGCCAGGGCTTGCCAGTTGCTTCTATGCTCATTTTCCTCACCCACATTCAAATATTTACGGTGTTGGTCACTGACTATCTGTGTCCCCTGCTAGTTTAGGCACCGCGGGAGCAGGAGGATTCACCTGCTCTGTTTCTTGTGCCTAAATGGTGCCTGACCTTTAGGAGATGATTATTAATTTATTAACAAATGAATGAATATCTTACAAAAATAAAGGCAATGTTTTTTACATTGTGTTTTAAATCTGTGTTTTACCTATAAGCACCACCCACAACACACAGGAGAGACGCTTTCTGAGCCTACATTTGTACGGCCCTGCCTTAGCTGTCTTAATGTGGCTGTGATCTGAAGTTGCAACCAAGACTTTTTGGGGAAAGGCTGGGTATAAATAAATACATACTGGTTTTTTTTTTTCTTTGAGATGGAGTTTCGCTCTTGTTGCCCAGCCTAGAGTGCAATGGCGCATTCTCGGCTAACTGCAACCTCCGCCTCTCTGGTTCAAGCGATTCTCCTGCCTCAGCCTCCCTAGTAGCTGGGATTATAGGCGCATGCCACCACACCTGGGTAATTTTTTTGTATTTTTAGTACAGATGGGGTTTCACCACGTTGCCCAGGCTGGTCTTGAACTCCTGACTTCAGGTGATCCGCCCGCCTCAGCCTCCCAAAGTTCTGGGACTACAGGCATGAGCCACTGTGCCCGGTCCATGTTGTTTTTAAAAAGCAGATGAGCTGCTTGCCTGCTGTCTGAAGCAGCAGCTGGCCAAAAGCAGACTTTTTAGGACCAAGGAGGCCTGTGTTTGGGCCACTTAGTGTTTGTCCTTAGGCAAGTTACTGTCCCTCTCTGAGCTAGTTTCCTCTACTGGTTAAGATAAGAATTTATTTAGTAGGTAGAATTCCTGGGAACATTAAAGGAGATCCAGTTTATCAAGGACTCAGCACAGTACCCAGAACAAACTAGAGTGCAATCAAAAACTATTGTGAGAAAGACTCAACTTTGCCTCTGGGGTCTTCCGTCACAAACTCAGAACCCAGTCTAACCAGGAGAAAAACAGCAGACAAACCCTAACCAAGGGACCTTCCTCAAAACTCCTGACCAGTGCTCATGAAAAGTGAGGAAAGCCTGAGCAGCTATTCCAGCCGAGGGAAGTTTCGGGAGCCGTGACTTAGAAGTATGGTGGGATCCTGGATGGGATTCTCAGACAGAAAAAGGACATCATGGGAAACCTAATAAAATGTGGACTTTGGCAATCACGTATCAATATTGGTTCATGAGTTGTGCCAGACGCGGCACACAGACTAAGAGGCTACTAGCATGGATCATCCGCAACACTTTTCCTCACATCTCCCACTGTCCTAAAAGAAAACGTTCATTTAAAAACAAAAACCAAACTGCCGCTCCTGCTGCAGTACTATCACCGGGCATGAACACATGAGGCTTGAGGGGACTCGGGCTGGATTGGGATCCAGGGCCCCTGAATGCTG
This sequence comes from Cebus imitator, assembly GCF_001604975.1. Classification (NCBI taxonomy): domain Eukaryota; kingdom Metazoa; phylum Chordata; class Mammalia; order Primates; family Cebidae; genus Cebus; species Cebus imitator. Next base: position 4,480,418 of record NW_016107452.1, on the reverse strand, counting down.
CTGTTCTTTGGACTCAGATACGAGCTAACACTGCCCAGGCACCTCTGCTGTTCTGGGTACTTTCCTGTTGCTGGGACGATTTTACAGATAACTGATAATTCCCTGGTAAGGTGAACATGATGATCGGAGCTCCAGGGGAGGAGATTCCTGTCTGGGGTAGGAGGCTGAATTGGATAAGAGAAAACATTAAAATTCTCCTCCACTGAGGGATGGTAGGGAATCCTGCTCTAAGATGCATAGCTAAGAGAACAGTAAGCAGATTAATTTTTTTTTTTCTAAACGTAAGAGCAGTGTAAGGCATACTGTATGATTCCATTTATATGACATCCTGAAATAAACAAAACGACAGGGGCTGAAATCACACCCAGGGTTGCCAGCCGCTGGGGCGGGCGAGGAGCAGGGGGACTTGTGGGGGCGATGGGAATATTCTCTGTATTGACTGTGGGGGCGATGGCACTTGGCTGTATACGTTTGTCAGAACTCACAGACCGGCAAGCTGAAAGCGTGACTCTTACTGTATGTAAATTACAAAGCAAACCTGACTAAAAAAGGCAATGCGTGAATACTGACGGTAATTTGGAAGATGATGAACAGAATAAAATCTCTCCCATAAAAATCCAATCAAGACCACTCATTAGCACTCTGGTGTATGACTTTCCTGATTATTTTGACATATAATTTTTTATAAAGCCCAAATCATAAAGTACATAGAATTTTGTAATGCCTTTTTTTCACGTTATAGCATATAGATTTCCCTGCTCCGATCAGTGAGCTCCAGCACCCTCACTGTAGCAGCTATAAAACATTCCGCCAGCATCAATTTCATCCCTGCTGTCACCCCCTCCCCCAGGGACAGTGCCACTGTTTCATTTCATGCTGCCACGCACAACTCCGCAGTGAACATCCTTGTGAAACATGTTTTTCTACCCTATATTTAGGATTATTTCCTTAGGCCAGATTCCCAGAAATGGAATTACTGGGACAAAGGGCAAGAGCATATTTTACGTTGTTGCCAAATTGCTCTCATTAAATGGATATTAAAGGGAACCGGGGAGCCCTGGCCAAGGCTGAGGGGCCTTTGTCCTGGGCCACAGGCTTGACAGGGCCATGTGAGAAGCAAGGAGCGAACCTGGGTAGGTTCTGCAGGGTGGGTTCTGCAGGAGGGCTCCCCGACCGACTGCCCGCAAGGTGACCGCGCCCTGCAGGTACTGTAGATGTGGCAGCCCACGAGCTGGGGTTCCTGCCCCTGGGGACACTGCCTTCCATGGGAGTTGGGGAATGGGTCGCTGAACTCTGTCTTTGTCTTTTGGCTCTGAGAGACAGATATGGGGCTAGTTTTTGGGGGAGGGGGTCTCACATCTGCCAGACCAGAAAGAGATACTTCCCCTCTGCCTGTTTCCAGATGAGCACACTGTCCAGTGGCACATGATGCTGGATCTGGGCTGGAAAAGCAGGGCCTGGAGGGACCTCATGAGGGCCCCATGTGAGCACCCCACCCCCACCAAGGCCTTCAGAACTGACGTTCCAAATCAGACACCTCCTCAGACCTACTCCCAGAGTGGGTGGGGAACAGGGTGAGCTGAACCCCCCAGAAACAGCCTCCCATCAGGCCCCTGATGCTGGCACAAGGCCCCAGCCTGTGCCTTCCCTTGCCTTTCTGGGGAGCCAGCTCCCTCCGGCCCAAATTTGTCTGCTGGTTTCCATGGGGATTCCTCTCAAAAGGAATATGAATCATGACGTCCAGTCTGACTAAAAGCGTGTCCCAGGGAGGGGAGGAGCTCCCAGACCCCAAAAGAAGAAGTCAGTCTGGAAAATCCTCCCGTGAGCTTGCTCTCGAGGCCAGAGGATCTGGGAGGCCATGGAAACATTGCCCAGTCAGGGATGGGGTTGAAAACAGCACGCTGCTTGTCATGGGGCATGTGTGGCCCTGACAGCTGGCTGGATGTGCTGGGCTGGAGACAAGTCCCCTCTCTCCCTACATGGAAGTGGCTTGAATCATCACACAGGGGACACCCATGCTGCACAGCCAGGGTCCACGTGGCACCATCCCACTGTAAGGAAGAATCTGCTGGACCTGCACATATACCCTGGGGCCTGAAAGGAGAAAGAAGTGGGATGGCAGGCGAGCGCCTTCCAGCCTTGCTCAGAGAGTCAAAAACAGGACTAATGACGAGGCCGCCATCACAGGGTCCAATGCGGTGGTGCTGAAAGCGGCTTGATCTGGGAGAATGGCTTCAGTCCTCACCGCCCCCTGCAGCACTGCTAAAGATCAAAGTAAAATTCACTTAACGTAAAACTAACCATTCATCACTTGCGACGTGCAGTTCGGTGGCATTTAGTACATTGGAGATGCTGTGTCACCATCATCTCTATCTCATTCTGAGACGTTTCTACTCCCCAAAGAAACCCCCACACCCATTAAGTCGCCACTCCCTGCTCCCCCATCCCCAGGCGCCAGGCAGCCACCAGCCTGATATCTATCTACGGGACTCGTCAGTTCTAGACATGTCACATAAATGACATCACATACTTCGTGGCTCTTTCTGTCTGGCACCTTTCACTCACTGTTTTTTGAGGTTTATCTGTGCCGTGGCATGAATCAGAGCCGGATTCCTTTTTACGGCTGACTGACATTCCATTGTAAGGGCAGGCCACATGTTTATCCATTCATCTGCTGATGGACACATGAATTGTCTCTAACTTTTGCCTCTAGTGAAGAGCCAGCTGCATGTATCTTTGTTAATGATGACAGAAGGACACCTGCTAGGCAAACGCTACCTTCCCTACGCCGCAACCATACGGGTACGCACAGGTGTCCCTGGCTAACACTGAGCAGTTACCATGCAGCCAGCACCATGTCAGCAGCCTTAGATATTTTCCCTCATTTAACCTGACAACAAAGCCGAAGCAAGTAAACTGTATTTATTCCTGTTATTCACATGCCACAGAAGAAGAAACTGAGGCACAGAGCAGGGACACCTCACACAGGCCTCCTGCTCTCCTAAGACAGGTCCAGGATTCACTTTCACAGCCCCCTAAGACAGCAACTGCCATCCCTCTGTTAGGCCAAGTTCCTCTGGCCAGAGGCAAACTCCACTTTGCACACCCTTGTGATCACGCACCTCAAGTGCCTATTATGCAGAAAGGAGCTGGGACCAGAAGCCACCGCTGGGACCAGAAGCCACCGAGGAACCGGCATGGCAGGGCTCTCAGGACCCGCCTTCTGCAGCAGCCTGCACTGCGGGTCCCAGACACCTACAGCTCTGCTTGGCCTCCAGGGCAGAAACCCACAGACGCTCATTTGGGGAAGGCCTGTCAAATCAGATGTTCTCTTTGATCCCACAAAAGGAAAGTTGTATAGCAAAAGCAAAGTGGCAGGTAACGATCTGCTCCTAGACGGCCGGTTTGGGCCTCAGGTCCCAGAACAAATCTCCTGAAACGCTGGTTTCCTTCAGGTAATTAACCTCTCCTTGCCCCGGGGCTGTTGTTATCGTTACTGTCATCCACTGGCGAGCCAGGCTACAACCCAGCCGTGAGCCCTGGCGTGGCGGGCACAGGGGAGCTGCCTGCACCTTTCTCAACGGCCGCAGAGTTGGAGTGACTGTGTCTATTTCGCGGTTTCTCCAACCATTCATTCTCCAGATGCCGATCAGCCAGTTTCTTTTGCTGCCACTGCACCTTCCCCCATACCTGGCCCTCAAAAAATCACTGATGGATTTTTTATTTTTTTGAGATAGAGTCTTGCTCTGTTGCCCAGGCTGGAGTGCAGTGCCGCGATCTTGGTTCACTGCAACCTCCGCATCCCGAGTTCAAGCAATTCTCCTGCCTCAGCCTCCTGAGTAGCTGGGATTACAGGCACACAACCACCACCCCTGGCTAATTTTTGTATATTTTTTTAAATAGAGATGGGGCTTCACCGTATTGACCAGGCTGGTGATTGCTCTAAATTTCTTTGTAGCCTAAATGCATCGATACCGGGACTGCCCAACAAGATTTTCTGCCATGACACAGATGTTCCATACCTGCACTCGCCAACGCGGGAGCCACCTGAACACCTGAAATGTGGCCAGTGTGGGGAGGAACCAAATTGCACATTTTATTTAATTTTCGTTAATTTAACTGTAAAGAGCCAGATGTGGCCAGGAGCTAGGTTGCCGGTCAGCTCCGTTCTAAGTAACACCCTCCATTTCTCTAGTGTGTGTCCATTTGTAATACACCTTTGTTCACAGCATATTCCATCCTCCAACCAGCCTTGTGGTCAGGATTAATACTTTTAAAAACCATACAGATGAGGAAACCAAGACTTGGAACTAAAGGAGAATGGTCATGCCCTGATACTCCAGACCCCTCCCTGGATAGGAGCTGTCACCTAAGGACTGACTTCATGTAGTCATTCAACAAGCAGAGGCGTCCTAGATGCAACCCTATTCCCAGGTCTGGGGACAGGGCAGTGACAGGAACAGACACAGCTCTGCCATCACGGAGTCAACAAGCTTGGGGGAGACAGATGATCCCTGGAGATGGCCAGTGAGATGAACAGAAATCTGTGTCCTTAGATGTGTCAATTTTCATATGTGCCACTGGGCATCTCTGACACTAAGTGGCCCACAAGACTCAGAGGAACCCCAAAAGGGAGCTGAATGGAGGGACTGGCCCAGGGCCCTGCTGGAGCCCCATGGAGTTGGTGGAGGGCCCGGATGCAGGTGTCCACTCCCTGCTCTAGTCCTAGAATCTTCCAGGCTGGGAGACTCCTTTTCCTGCTCCCCTCGCTCACCTCCCACCTCACCTCCACAAGCCCTCAATTCCGCAATCCCCCAGAGGTAGGTATTGCATCACTCCCATGACAGACCAGAAAATCAACACTCTGAGGAGGTCACAATAGGACCAACCACACACAGCTACTCAGCTAGGAAGAAAGCCAAGACCTTTGGACTTCACGCCCTGGCCTCTGTCTATAGGCAACTGGTAAGTTAAAGACGAGAGGGGTTGCCAGAGTGTGAGACCATCATACCAGCAGAATGGCTCAAATGCAAAAGACCAACAATGGTAAGTGTTGGCATAGATACAGTGCAAATAGAATCCTAAATTGCTGCAGGAAGTTAAACTGCAAAACACCTTGTGACAGCTTTGCTCAAGCTGAACATGAGTCCCCTAGAACCCATCAATCCCCTCCTCCACAGAAATGCCCACATTTATGCTCCCAAAGACGTGTGCGCAAGTGTTCCCTGAGCGTGAGGTAGCCCAGACTGGAAACTACCCAAATGACCATAAAGAGAAGAATGAATAAAGAAATCCTGGCGTATCCACTCAGCAGAAGCCTACACAGAGAATGAATGATCAACAACTAAGTGCAACACGTAGATTACATGCACAAACTGAGCATGGAGCAAAGGAGCTGGGCAGAAGCACGTCACTGACGTACAGTACCATGTGCTTCCACCCATACACACTTCAGAAAGAGGTGGACCTGAGACCACCCTGTGAGAAGTCAGGGTGCTAGTCTTAGGCAACCATCCGGTTTCCCTAGGACTAAGGGGTTTCTTGGGACATGCAACAGTCACTACTATATCAGGGGAAAATCCTGGGAAAACCAGGACACGCCGCAGAACCTACTGGTTACCCCACGGAGGGACGGTGCTGGAAAAAGGCAAGTGGGAGCTTTTGGGGGCCTGGCCGTATTCTAGGTCTGGATTCGGCTGTGGTTACACTGGTTGTTCACTTTGTTAAAGTTCGTCAGGCAGTATACAGTGTGTGTACTCTTCTGTGTGTACACGTATATGCTATGTTCCAACTGAAAAAAAATTTTTTTGTCTGTTTTGAGATAGGGTCTCACTCTGTTGGCCAGAATGGGGTGCAGTGGCACGATCCTGGCTCACTGTAACCTCTGCCTCCTCAATTCAAGTGATTCTCCCGCCTCAGCCTCCCAAGCAGCTGTGACAGCAGGCGTGCCCAATCATGCCTGGCAAATTTCTGTACTTCTAGTACAGATGGGGATTCATCATGTTGGCCAGGCTGGTCTTGAACTCCTGACCTCAAGTGATCTGCCCGCCTTAGCCTCCCAAAGTGCTGGGATTACAGCCACAGTGCCCAGCCAAAAGATTTAAAAAGAAAGAAGGAAAGAAATCAGAAGTTCTAGAGTTGAATCCAAACTCTTCAACTTGGCCTTAGGCAAGTCACTTGGCCTCCACTTTCTCCCTGGTAAAAGTGATATCTCATTCACACCCATTAGGGTGGAAACAGAAAAACCAAACACATAAAAGAACACAGACAATAAAAAGTGTTGGAGAAGAAGCGGAGAAAGTGAAACCTGCTTACACCACTAGTGTGAATGTAAAAGGGTGTAGGTAGCTTTTTGTACAATAGTTTGGTATTTCTTGAAGAAGTTAAGTATGACCCGGTAATACCACTACTAAATATACATCTAAGAGACGTGAAAACACAGGCTCACACAAAAACATACAAACAAGTGTTAAAGCAGCATTATTTGCAAGAACCAAAACGTGGAAACAGTATCCATCAACAGATGATGCATAAACAAAGTGTGGTCTACCCATCCAATGGGGTATTATGTAGCCATAAAAAAGATGGAGAGTATAATTCACACTACCACATGGATGAACCTTAAATAGTATGCGGGCTAGGCGTGGTGGGTCACACCTGTAGTCCCAGCACTTTGAGAGGCCGAGGTGGGTGGATAGCTTTGAGCTCATGAATTGCAAACCAGCCTGGGCAACATGGCAAAACTCTGCCTCTACAAAACATACAAAAATTAGCCAGGCACAGTGGTGTGCACCTGTAGTCCCAGCTACATGGGAGACTGAGGTGGGAGGATCACTTGAACCTGGGAGTTGGAGGCTGCAGTGAGCCGAGATTGCGCCAGTGCACTCCAGCCTGTGCAACAGAGCCAGATCTTGTCTCAAAAAAGGGGTAAAAGGAAGAGAAAGGGAGGACAGCGGAGGGGAGGACGGCAAAGGGGAGGGAGGCGGGAAGAGGAGGAATGCTGCATCTGCCTTACTGGTGCTTGCAGAGCAACCGAATGGGCCAAGGCATGTGTGAGCACAGGCGCGCATCTGATACAGGCGGCTATGATTCTGCTGCCCCTCCCACAGACTCCTCAGTGGGTGCTAGGGTGGGAGCAGAGCTATGAGAAAGCGGCCGGCAGGGGCCACAGGTAGGCACCGGGCCAGGTGAGGGTCCACGTGTGCCAGCAGCCAATGAACTCAATGCCCAGACGCACCAGGTGGTCTACGGACACTCATTAAACGGAAGCAATTACTTTCAAGCCTCAACAAGAAAAAAGAGCTTTGCTGAAATGCTTGCCAAGCTCCTCCATCATCCACAGATTACTCCAAAAAGAGCAGAGAGGAGAGCTCCGGCCAGGAGTCAGCCTGGCACACGGGGTGGCCGACCAGCTCCACATGATGGATGGCAAGCAGGCCGCATCAGCTCTCGAGGGCCTGGGGTCAGAGCCCTGACGGCACCTGAGCAGCACAGGGCTGCATGGTAGACACCCCCCTCCACCCTCCACCCTCCACCCTCCAGGCTAGGTACAACAGCTCCTCTTGCCAATCTCAACCAGGTCCCACAACACCCAACTCTCCTTGGGGACCCAGAAGGGGTCATGAGTTCATCAAGACAGCAGAAAGACCCTCCAGGCACCCTTCTCTGCTCCCAGACCCCAGCAGGATAGTCTGCAGCTGGGCTGGCAGGGCCGAGCTGGTGCCCGGGACTCCGTGGAGACAGTCAGGAGGCAAGACATGGGCTCATTAATCACAAAACCAGCGATGGCAGCCACCCCCTTTTATGGCCACATGGCTCAGGGTTTAATAACAGAGCAAAGGACTGATATTTCCACGTTCGAACCATTCCAGCCTCAGTCATCTTTGTGGGCATGAAAAGAGAGATGAAAATCTGGGTCCCCAGGGTATAGCCCTTGGCATCTGTGCCCCTGGGCACCTTTGCCATTGGAGCAGGTGATGGAGACAAAGATAATCCAAAGTCAGCACCATTTCCAACCGCCTAGTCACATGCATTTGGAAGGACCACAGCAGCCAGTCTGGACTGGGCACATGCCACATGCCAGGTCCTCACCAAAGCAGCCCCCAGAGACCATCTTCCCCTGATGGATACTTCCCAAGGATCCCGGGAAAGGGGTGCCGCTAGGACCCATTTCATGGAGAAGAAAAGGAGGTTCAGGGCCATTAAACAGTGGGCCTCGGTCACTAATCAGCGGAAAGACCACATGGAAGCCAGGACTGTTTCAAGGCCAGCCTAGCTTCTCCCAGACTCTGGCCTGGGAGCCCCAGCATGAGCAGAGTGAACCGAGGGTGCACAATAATGGGCAGCTCAAAGGAACAACACCACAGTGTGAAGGGCACTGCAGGAGGAAGGGCCGGTACACAGGGCGAGGGCAGGAGGGAGGGGCACCCGGGAACACCAGGAGGGCCGCCCGGAGGTGACCTTTGAGCCAGGTCTCAAGGTAAGCAGAGGAGCGCCAGGCATTCCGAGCAGAGCAAACAGAAAGCACAAGGAGCCAGAGTCCGTGCGACCCTGGTGTGGGTATGAGAAGTTGTCAGAGGAGGGCTGGGTGCAAGGATGCCCCCAGGAGGGGCCTGAGACACAACACAGACCAGGAGACGGCCCGTGACTGCCCAATTTCTGAATCCTCTCTCTTATTCTTTCTCTCTTTCCATTCCTCTCTTTTCTAGAAAATTAAGGTGTAAACAGCAAAATGTAGTAAGCTGCAGCCAGGCACAGTGGCTCATGTCTGTAATTCTAGCACTTCAGAGGCCAAGGTGGGAGGATCGCTTGAGGCCAGGAGTTTGAGACCAACCTGGAAAACAGGGCAAAACCCTGTATCTACTAAAAACACAACCTAGCCATGTGTGGTGGCAGACACCTGTCATCCCAACTACTCAGGAGCCTGAGGCAGGAGGATTGCTTGAGCCTGAATGGTGGAGGCTGCAGTGAGCTGTGATGGCATCACTGCATTCCAGCCTGGGCGACAGAGCAAGACCCTGTCGCAAAAAAAAAAAAAAAAAAAAAAAAAAAAAAAAAAACAGTAAACTGGGTAATGAGCAGAAGGGCATAAATCTTCAGTGGGTTCATTCTGACAATGCACACCCCTGTGTGTGTGCCAGCCAGGCCAAGATGGGGAGCATCTCCACACCCCTGGGGGCTCCCCTGCACCCCTTCCCAGCCCAGAAGCTCCAGAGTGCTGACATCTATCTCTACAGATTAATTAGCTCTGCCTGTTCCTGAACATGCTGTAAATGCAGTCACACAGCAGATACACGTTTGTGTCTGGCTTCTTCTGCCCAGAATGGCGTCTGAGGGCTTCACCCTTGGGGCTGTGTGCACCTGCAGCTCATTTTTCTTTGAATCGCTAAGTAATGCTCCACCCCAGGTGCCAGTACAGAAAGAAGGACATCCTGCCTCTGGGTTCTCACAAGCCTGGGATGCGCCTCAACCCCAGTACCCTCTGGGTACTATCTCCAGCTGTTTGTGTTGTGAGTTCCTTAAAATAGGCACCTTGCATCTCTACCTGGCACCTTAGCTGGTGTCCAGAGTAATGTGACTTGATCCAGGACCTCATGTGCACCAGATACTGAGTCAACTGCCCAAAGACATCTCCCCACGGATGACCCATGCCATGGGTACCATTATGATCCCATTTTATAGATGAGAAAACTGAGGCCCAGAGAAGAGAAGTAACTTTTCTTAAGCCATACTGCTAGTTATTAATGAAGGCAGGATTTGAACTGGCTGAGACTCGAAATCAGAGGTTAGCAAACATTTTCTGTAAAGGGACAGAGAGAAAATGCTTTAGGCTTTGTGGGTCATATGCCACATCTCAGAACTTTGCACTGCCCATTACTTTGCACCCTCGGTTCACCCTGCTCATACTGGGGCTCTCAAGCCAGCGTCTGGCAGAAGCAAGGCTGGCCTCAAAACAACAGTACTGTCTCACATACCATTGTGGTAAGAAAGCAGCCACAGACAGTACAAAAATGATCATGGCTGTGTTCCAATAAAACGTAATTTACAAAGACAAGTAGTGGGTCCAACCCTCATCTAAACCATTCAGGAGGAAATAGAAATGGGATGGAAGGATGGAGGGATGGATGAAAGTAAGTGAAAATGTTTTCTTTCTTCACTTTCTTTGCAAAGAGAACCAAAACACATTTCAGTGGGTGTATAGGTGAGCGGCTGAGTTGTTATCTGTTGCATACACCAAGACTGGGTCCTACTGAGACGTCCTAAGGCCCTCATCTCTGCAGTGTCCCGTCTAGGAACTGGCCTTAGCCCAATTCCTAAGTTCTATGGAAGCATCAGACAAGTTCTGCAGAAATTTTCCAGAGGACGGATTTGTGGAAACATCCCTTCAGCCCATCCCTAAAAGACAGCAGGTGGCCCAGAAGCCAGGAGGCATAGGCTTTCTCTCCCAGGGATACCCACATCCACTTGGGGAAGTGAGGGTGCTGGACACGATCCAGAAGTGAGCTGCCAGGACGGCGGACAAGCTGACCCACGTCTCTGCTGTTCCTGAAGCCATGGGAATGTGCCAGTGTGACAGAAACCTCCTTTGGACACCTGCTGACAGTGTCAAGAAAGGTGGGGACAGTGCCTTCCAGCAACACAGCCTTCAAGAAAATATCAGGAAAAGAAGTCAGGAGGAAGGAATGGGAGGGAGGCAAAGAATGAGAGGGATGTTTCTGTCCAATGTGCAGAGGTACACTGAGGCTCAGAGGGGCGTGGTCATTCCCAGGGTCCCCAGCCAAGCGTCCAGGCAGCAGACAGGGCCGCCTCTCTGCCTCCTCTCAGGAGTCCTGCTGGCCTTAGGAAAGAGTCCCCGGTGAGTTTCAGAAGCTCTCTGCCCTGAGGACAGCCCCCACAGTCAATCCCTGGGCCTCTAGGCTCTGGACACCTGCTGTTACCCCCTGCCCCATCAGCCCATCCCCCACAGCAGCACTCGGAATGTCTTCTCTGAGATCTTGAAGGACCCAGGGCTGACACCCGCCTATAGATACACACACCACTGTGGCACACTTTGTCTTTCTACTTACATTTTTCACTAAGCAGATTCACTCAGCACCTTGTTTACCTGCTATGTCCATGACAGGCTGAGTGAGGGAACAAGGGACAGACAGAAGGTTACTTCTTATGAAGCCTGAATGTGGATGCTTCTCTGTATGCATTTTATCTGGTCCAACAAAAAGTTTTCTTTGAAAATATTACATTGCTCTGAATCGATGGTTAGTTGAGTCTATGGATGCAGATCACAGCAGGGGCTCAGGGGACTGCTTTGGGATTTTCCTTGCCAAGCATGCCCGCATCGTCCCACGGAGAGACCGGTGTGCCTGGAATCGGCCAGGCTGAGTGCCACAGGATGCAAGACCTGGCCTTGCCCAAAAGCACTGGCCATAGGCTGAGAAAACCATGTCTGCATGTGTGTGTCTACTGTGCTTCCAATAGAGGCAGATACTATTGTCATGAATATAAATTTGTTGAAAAGCAAGACAAGGCCAGGTGTGGTGGCTCATGCCTGTAATCCCAGCATTTTGGGAGGCTGAGAAGGGAGGATCACTTGCCATCAAGAGTTCGAGCCCAGCCTGGGCAACAGGGAGAAAGCCCCTCTCCACTAAAAATAGAAAATTTAGCCAGGCGTGGTGGTGCACACCTATAGTCCCAGCTACTTGGGAAGCTGAGGCAGGAGAATCACTTGAATCAAGAAGGCAGAGGTTGCAGTGAGCCGAGACCGCACCACCACACTGCACGGCGGCCTGGACCAGAGGGAGACCTCGTCTCAAAAAAAGAAAAGCAATACAATATTCTGAGCACCAGAAAATGTTTATGGCCTTTTATACATTTTCTCAAGTTGTAATGGTAAAAAACACAGCTTTGGGGACAGAAAACCTGACTTTATATCTCAGCTCTGCCTCATACAGGCCATGGGGCCCCCAGCTAGAGAGCCAGCTGGGCTTTAGGAACCTCGGTCTCCTCATCTGTGAAAGGGGAGTGACAGAGGCCAGGAGACAGGGCCACAGGAAGACTGCACGGGAGGCCCACGTCTGGCTCACGGTAAGGGCTCAACAAATGTCAGCACCTGCAGCAAGAGGGCCCGCTGTGACCCACGACTAAACAGCATGCCTGCTTTCACAGGGTCTCCCACACAGTGGGGGAGACAGACAGAAAAGACAGAAGTGAAATACACAGGATGTGAAGTGATCGTAAGAGCAGGTGAAAAGCAAACCAAGCAGATAACGGAGCTAGGGGATGCTGGGTTTGGGCAATTACTGAAGGCATGGCCACGTCATTTCGGAAGAAAGTAGGTAATGATTTAATCGTCACACCAGCAATGCTGGCAAAGCACCGGGGCTACCGCTCAGTGCCTCCCAAGTTAGAGCACCCTCCCAGGAAATGAAGTCACTGCGTGGTCACACACCAGGACCACATCTGACAAGCGAAGCTCAGAATTCAAAGAGAAAACTTCCACCTTCATAGAATCAACTGCAAGGGACGAGTCTCCCCCAGATCTAGTAAAGAGGTTTAATCTGGGACTGGGAAAAAAGAGAGAGAGAAGACACACATCTACTCCAAAAGACAGACTTGGGTGTTTTTCTGGCTAGAAAACAAAAACTATGCAAGCCGTGATTCCCCTTCTGCTACCTCAACAGAACGCTTCGAGATGGCCAAAGTTTGGGGTGATCGGCCCACCCCTGGGGATCCAGAGGGTCTTGTTCTGTTTGATCCTAATTGCTCCTTCCACACAGTGTCTCAGCTCTGAAAAGCCCCAGTCCTCCTGGAGGCAGGCAGGGGATAGTCTTAGACAAATAAACACAGTAGTTCTTGGGGAAGCAAGAGCTGGCAGCCATAGAAGGAGTGTTTCAAGTGGGAAATCCCTGACGGTTCTTGTTTCAGGTCTGGCCTGGGGGCTGCAGGCTTCCTTGGAGGGTTTCTAGGATCTGTGACAAGGGAGCTCGGCTCATGCACCCACACGCTGGCTGCTCACATGTGGACTTGGCCACCTTTCTCCGAGAGGCTGGACGGTCGGGCCCGAAACATCTGAGGCTCTCCCTCGCCCTCAGGAGGGGGTCGACGTGTGTTCTCTAAAAACCACCATGAAAAATCTGCTCTCTGGAGCCAGGGGAGGAGGGAGAGACAGATTTGGTCACTTCAGGAAGTCAGGAGTGGTGGAGGCAAGTTCTGGAATACAGACGCCTAAATGGCTGAGACCCCCACTCTGGCACTGTCGCTCACCTACTGGGTGGTCTCTGGTGGCCACTTCACCTCCAGGAGCTTCGGTTTTGTCACTGGTAAAATGGGAATGAGAACACCCACCCCCAAGAGTTACCGTGATGGGGATGGCAATCCGTGCGGCAGAGCTGGGGAAGCCGGGACTCTGTGGTGGCTCTGGCTGCACAGAGGCGAAAACGGCCCCCGACTAGGTCACAGGCCCCCGAGTGCATATGACGCAGACACAGGCCGGCCACCTCATCGATCCTACCCACAGCATCTCGCCTTTCAAAATTCCCCCTACGAAACACACTCATCATATAGTGAGCAGAGGTGATATTAAAAATGTTTCATAGAAAGTACAGCCCAGGAATGGGCTGGCCCCATCAGAGCGGACCCCAGCTGTAAAGCCGGCCCCAGTGTCCAGTGCGTTCCCCTGGACCCTGCCCTGTGGTAATGAGTCACGCAGGTTCCCTTTCTTCAGTATAAACACCTGTCTCTCTGCCCTTCTGTATTTCTGTTTCAAATCAACACCAGGTAACTGGTACTAGGGAATGGGAATGAAACTGGACACACTGCATCAAAAAACAAAAACCAGACCAGGTGCGGTGGCTCCTGCCTGTAATCCCAGCACGTTAGGAGGCCAAGGCAGGCGGATCATGAGGTCAGGAGTTTGAGACCAGCCTGACCAACACAGTGAAACCCCATGTCTAATAAAAATACAAAAAATTAGCTGAGCATGGCGGCAGGCACCTGTAATTCCAGCTACTCAGAAGGCTGAGGCAGGAGACGCGCTTGAACCCGGGAGGCAGAGGTTGCAGTGAGTCGAGATTGTACCACTGCACTCCAGCGTGGACAACAGAACTCATCTCGTGTAGCCCATTCTTTGCTTTTGAAAATTGGGAAAACAGCTCATGGGTCCCAACAGACTTAGGTGAATACCCAGAATTCCGGAACAGCCCAGATCTGAATGCAGCGACCTTTCTTCTTTGAGTTCTCCACGTTCTGCTCTCCTTTACCTAACTTTAAGCACCCACGCAAATGCCTCCTTGGTTAACCTGCCCAGCATCTGTGTAACACAGTCCAGATCCCCTTCCTTAAGGACTCCACAGCTGATGGGGAGAGTCAGATGTCTGTAGATGAGTAGAATTCCAGATGTCTGTAGATGAGATGAAAATCCCCAGGTATGCAGATACCTGCATACGCATACACATGGAATTCTACTCATCACAGACATCTTTCCCAAGAGAGCCCTGGGGAAAGGAGGATGAATACTTCAGAGAGTACATGATGTTTGAGTTGGGCTCTGAAGGACGAACAGGAGTTTATCAGGCAGATATAGAGATGCTGAAGGAGGTGACTCATAAAAACCGGTTACATCTCAATTACAGAGGGCCTTGCGTGGCAGGCTGCAGTGCTTGGATTTTCACTGGATCACTGAGGAATGTGAGGTCTCACCGGGATTTAATTCTCCTGGTTCGGGAAACACTAAGTAAATGTATGTGAACAGGCGTGGGAAGAGGGACTCTTGGGACCCCAAGGATCACTGTTGCTACTGTCTCTACAAACAGGTGGGCCTTGAACAACCATCTCGTTCTACTATTGATGCTGCTGCCATCATAGTAACCACAAGTCACCACCTCTAGTGAAAGACGACACGCACCACACCTCCCCTGGGTCTCTCTCTGGGAGACACAGGCCAAGGAGTGATTTTTGCAACAACCATAAAAAAGCACTTCTAAACCTGTGTTATCAAAATAGTGGTACAAAGTTGCTTTGTCCATTTCAGTATCCCACCAATAGGGTCCAGAATCTCACGTTTGAAAGAGCCTGGTGAGTGGAGTCCTGAAGATGGACAGCAGTGTAGGGCGGGACCATCTCTACAAGTAGCTGCTTAGACCCACCCACACCCCAAATCCTTTCTGGAAAAAAAAGACAGGAGCACAAACAGATGACAACGTGACCAATCCCAGAAGCCAGCAAGAGTGGGCAATACAGTCCGGGTGTGAGGATGCTATGCCTTTGTTCGCTGGACCCCACGTCCACTCAACAGGCCTTCCCCAGCAGCGCCCTGGGAACCATCCTCAGAAGGAACGGGGGAGCTGATGAACGCTGGTGAGACAGGTGCTACAAGGCGGGGACACTGACTCTTCAGAGCGGTAAAGGGGAAGACAGCCACTACTCTGCTCAATGCTGAATCTTGAGAATTGAGGAGGAGTTTCCTGGGCCAGGGAGCTGGAAGAGCACTGGGGCTGAAGGGTCAAGACAGGTGGGGCACTTCTCCAGCTCAATCCTCGTGCAGATGCAAAGGAATTTCTCAGATCCAGGGAAGTGGCGTGGTCAAAACGTGCTGTGTCATGCGGTGTCCGCCTCCAATCTGTACTGACACACGCTACAACATGGATGAACCTTGAAAATGTGATCCTAAATCAAAGAAGCCTGACACAAAAGGCTTCAGAAGCTAATTAATCCACGTATACGAAATATCCAGCATAGGCAAATCCATAGCACAGAAATTAGATGGGTGGGTGCAAGGCCTGGGAGGAGGGAAGCAAGGCTGGCTGCCGATGGGCACGCGTTTCCTTTTGAGGCCATGAGAGTATTCTGGAACTAGATAGAAGGGGCAGTGATTGTATAACATTATAAATGTACTAAATGCTACCGAATTGTACGTTTATTAATTATTATTTTTTGACAGTCTCACTCTTTCGCGCAGGCTGGAGTGCAGTGGCATGATCTTGGCTCACTGCAACTTCCACCTCCTGAGTTCGAACAATTCTCCTGCCTCAGCCTCCCGAGTAGCTGGGATTACAGGCACCCACCACAATGCCTGGCTAATGTTTGTATTTTTAGTAGAGATCGGGTTTTGCCATGTTGGCCAGGCTGGTCTCGAACACCTGACCTCAAGTGATCTTCCCACCTCAGCCTCCCAAAGTGCTGGGATTACAGGCATGAGCCACGATGCCCAGGTGAATTATACATTTAAAAGTGGTTTTTACATTATGTGAACTTCACCTCAATGAAAAAGAAGTTCTAAACAAATGCAATGAATTCTAAGAATTTTCCAAACTTACGGGTGATAATAAAGTGGCCATTTCAAAGCCTCTGCTTTCCCTTCACAGGGGCCTGAACAGTTGGAGCTGACTCATGGTGGTGTCCAGGCGCAGCAGGCTTCACCCATGGCCACGTGAACCCCTTCCTTGCAGAAGCGTCCCTTTACTGGACAGAGAGAGCATGATGTGCTAGGGTCTCAGGGGATTCATACAGAGGCCAATTCAAGAACAGAAAGTCATTTCCTGGCATCTCACGTTGTGTTGATAATGCTGGTGATGGATGGCGCTGAGCTAGTGTGATGTTTACTTCCAAGAGCTTCGGTCTCCCTTGTAGGATGAACCAAGGCCCCTGTCATTATGTGGGACTGCAGCTGATCTGCACTGGCACGCTCTTAACAGAGCAACGGCCTTGGCCTTTCCCACAGAAAACTCTGACCGCTGGAGGTAAAAGCGGGGTCATCCTGACAAAGAGAAGGATGATTTTACGCTTCCACACTTACATACACACATAAAACACGTACACAAACACAGCCTTACACTCAGCTGGAAGCAAACAACCTAAAAACTAGATTAAGAGTCTCTTTCCTACACTTCAGACTCACAGTTTATTCATTCATCAAATATTTACGGAGTGCTTGCCGGAGGACATGAAAGTACTTCCAGCATGTTCTAGGTGCGAGGGACACATGATTCAACAAAACAGAAAGAGCTGCCGGCCTCCAAGGAGTTTCCTGTCTAGTAGGGGCTTAGGCTCTAGCGATGACAATGCATGCTGAACCCCCCTCGGGTCCTGGTGGGAGCTCGGGGCGTCTTCCCAGCCCTGGCTTGTGGCAACCACGCCTACTAATTCCACTTCTCCCTTGGATTCAGCGCTCCCAGCCCTTGAATCTAGTGCGTCACCAGGGTCAGAGCCAGCTACTTCTTGCCCTTCAATTCCTCCACACCTTCCCCTGCCCTCTATCCCAGCTTTGCCTCCTATTTTTCTTCTGGAATATTCCAAAGGCTTCCAATCTCTATTTCCTGCTTCCAATGGTTCTGTCTCTACCCAAAACACGGTCACCAGAGTTTTCTTCCCAGAACACAACTCGACTGTGTTGTTTCTCTGCTCAGTGACTTTGAATATCCCTGGTTTGCCTACAGAGAAAAATCCAGCCCCCTTGGCCTTGTACTCAGTAGCCTCCATAAGGTTTTCAGATGCTCTGGTCTTTCCGAGCACCTACTTGGGAAGGGGGTATCCAGAAGGCCTCTGCAAAGACAGACAGAGGACTCCTTGGGTCCAAAGGGGAAAAAAAGTACCCCCAGCAAGCCTCAGCTGGGGCTGACAGTGAGAGGGAACACAGCAAGACAGTGGGTCTTCTCTTGGGGCCCGGTCACTCCCTCGACGTCTGTGACCCGGCTGTGAGAAACTCTTTTGACAAGTTTCACTGAGTGCTGCTCCCTCTCTCTGCCCAGGGTCAAGTATTTCCAATGGCTTATTTTTAAAATGCAAAATTGGGCTTGGGCTAAGAAAGAATTCAGATTTAGCCTCGAACAGTTGCTCAACAAGGAACAAGAATAGATCAGTGGCCGATCCCACTCAGGGTTAATGAACAGAGCCTCCTTTTCTACCATCGAGGTCACAGCTGAATGAGAGGCCTGGAGCCCCGACCCCGGGGGGAAGTGGTGGTGACAGGGTGGGGACATTCACACAGACATGAGGCCTAGGATGTGCTCAACGCTGTCGCCGTCAATGGGGAGACAAAGGGGCTAGGCAGGCCAGATGTTGGCAGCAATTCCCTCTCAGCCCCGAAAACAATTCCCTCTTTCACGGCCTGATCAGACGGCCAGGGTCAGAGGCAATGCCAGCCAGAGCTTACCCTCTGAGTGCCAAGGCCCTTTAGAGAAATTTAAATAATTTTAGATAGAAACACTCCTTCTTTCCTTGCTTTAAGCAGATGGTAGGGAATAGCCTTTGCCCTTTCTCGCTGATGCAACTGTCCCTTGGAGCATCTGCTACTGCATACTGCCACCGTCAGGAGCTCCCGAAGCAGTGGAGAGCTGCTGGCCCCAGAATGGTGTCCCCAACCGCTGTGCACTCCTCATCTTCACCTTCCTTCTGTCTTTTTCATTTGACCCCCGAGACGTGGCGCTGCTGGGCATTCCTGCTCACAGTTCATGAGAGTGCTCCCTCCTGCTTCATCCTAATTTGTTGCTTGTAGTTTCATGGTCTTGGAAACCCAAGCAATACACTTGTCAGGACCGTGCCCTGCACAGTGGGGGAAGGCCCTGCTGGGAACGCGACCGAAGAGTCAGAGTGTGGCAGCCAGCATGACTTCGGCACACTTCTCTTCCTGGATTCTGGGCTGGGTCCGGAGTGTTGGTTGGAAAGTGGTCTCTGAATAAGCAGGGTGTACCTCTGTTTACTGTCAACAAGGTGCACAGATGACTCAAAGCTCACAGGTTCTTGCATCTGAAAATCCACCCTACTGGACTCCAGGGAGCAATGAAAAGATGCTTGCTGTCCTTTAGGGCAGGTCTTTGAGGGCCCTTCTCAGGGCCCACATGTCCCAAGCTCAGTCTGATAAGTAGCTTTTAAAAGTACTACCTTGGCCCTCTCAGGCCCACCAAGACTGGGGACACCCTGGCAAGCTGGCAAACAAATATTCCAGGGAGGAGTTACTGGGGATACTGGCCTGAGTACTTGGGGAAGTGGCTTGATATGGTTTGGGTCGGTGTCCCCACCCAAATCTCATGTTCAAGTGCAATCCCCAAAGTTGGAGGTGGGGCCTGGGGTAGAGGACTGGTTCATAGCAGCAGCTTCTCATGGTTTAACACCATCCCTCTTGGTACTGTCGGTGTGATAGTGAGTTCTCATGAGACCTGCTGGTTTCAATTGTGTAGCACCTCTCCCTGACAGCTCCCTTCCTCCTGCTCCAGTCCTGATGTGCTGGCTTCCCCTTTGCCTCCTGCCACAATTGCAAGCTCCCTGACGACTCCTCAGAAGCCGACGCTGCCATGCTTCCTGCACAGCCTGTAGCACTGTGAGCCCATTAAACCTCTTTTTTATTTTTTGAGATGGAGTTTCGCTCTTGCTGCGCACGGTGGAATACAATGGCCCGGTGTTGGCTCATTGCAACCTCTACTTCCTGGGTTCAAGTGATTCTCCTGCCTCAGTCTCCCAAGCAGCTGAGATTACAGGTACCTCCCCACCACGCCGGGCTAATTTTTGTATTTTTAGAGAAATGGGGTTTCACCATGTTGACCAGGCCGATCTTGAACTCCGATCTCAGGTGATCCACGCACCTTGGCTTCCCAAAGTGCTGGGATTGCAGGCATGAGCCACCGTGCCCAGCCTAAACCTCTTTTCTTACAATTACCCAGTCTCAGGTATTTCTTCATAGCAATGCAAGAACTGACTCATACAAGGCCCCTCTGCAGAGAAGGAAAAGAGCAGGAACTAAAGGGCTCTGGGAATCAGGCTCCCTGGGCCCCAACCCCCGCTCCACCACTCCAGAGCTGCCTGCGTAAGGAAGTGGTTCTCTCGCCCTGTGCCTTGGTTTTCCCTCGTAGTGACCTCAGGATGTTGTTGTCAGGAATAAAGAAAACACTGTTCCCAAAATGCCAAGCTCGGCTATTCTCCTTCTAGGTGAATACCCCAAAGCACTAAAAACAGGGGCTCAAACAAATAGAGCCACACGCTGCATAGCAACATTCTGGTTGTGACGGACTGCAGATATGACTGTGGTCCCAGGAGATTATGATTCCAGATTTTTTCTGTGCCTTTTCTATATTTAGATACGTTTAGACAAGCAAATACTTACCACTGCCACCAGTGTTCAGCAGAGTAACCTGCTGTGCAGGTTTGTGGCCTGGGAGCAGTAAGCCACACCTCACAGCCCAGGTGTGACGTAGGCCACGCCATCTAGGCTTCTGTGGACACGCTCCAGGACATTTGCGCCGTGACTAAACCACCTGACAACGCGCTTCTCAGAACGTATCCCCGTTGTGAAGCAAGGAATGACGACACGTGTACAAGAACGCTCCTGGTGGCTTATTCACAACAGCCACAAAGGTAAAAACCACCTGAACATCCATCAGCAGATGAATGGATAAGACAAAAAAATGATACCTACAGACAACGGAATATCACTCTGCCAGCAAAAGGAAGGCAGTGTTGACACACGCCACGACATGAAGAACCCTGAAAACACAATGCTGAGGGAAAGACGCCAGTTGAAAAAGACCATGTATTGGGCGACTGCATTTCTATGTCAAGTCCAGAAGAAAGCCCAAAAAGGCAGAAATTGGTGGCCATGAGCAGCTAGCGCAGGGGAGGGAGGGGAACGGAGAAGGACTGTGAATGGGTACGAGATTTCCTGCTGGGTGGAGAAGAGGTTTTGGAACTAGATAGAAGCAGCAGTTACACAACATCACTA
>NW_016107452.1:4401950-4459689 GCF_001604975.1 Cebus imitator | reverse complement strand
TTTTTTGAGACAGTCTCGCTCTGTCACTCAGGATGGAGTGCAGTGGCATGATCTCAGCTCACTACAACCAGGAGCAGTGGCTCACGCCTGTAATCCCAGCATTTTGGGAGGCCAAGGTGGGCAGACCGTTGAGGTCAAGAGTTCAAGACCAGCCTGGCCAACATGGCAAAACCCCATCTCTAGTAAAAATACAAAAATTAGCTGGGTGTGGTGGCGGGCGCCTGTAATCCCAGCTACTCGGGAGGCGGAGGCACAAGAATTGCTTGAATCCAGGAGGCAGAGGTTGCAGTGAGCCAAGATCAACCCACCGCATTCCAGCCTGGATGACAGAGAGACTCCATCAAAAAGAAAGAAAAGGAAGAAAGAGGAGGAAAGGGAAGGGAAAGGGGGGGAGGGGAGGGAGGAAGAAGGGAGGGTAAGGAGGGAAAAAGAAAAGGAAAATAAACCCAAAATAAATTAAGCTGGCAATTTCACATCAGGTGAAATTTATTTTAGCTCAATTAAAAAACAAAAATACTTTAGCTCACTGCCCAGCATGTAGCTCACCATGTCACAAACAGGCTCCGGAGCCAGGAAATGCTAGGCACCTCGCTTCTCTGATTCCTGTCTGTCCACTAAAAGGGGTCTGATCACCGCCCTGCCCTCAAGGCCCAACATCACGTCTGCTATAAAGCTGGAGATTACGAAGGGGGGCTGAAGCAGAGCCTTGAGGCAGCTAAGCAAGTTAGGAAAAAATCCTGCCTCCATCCCAAGGGGAGAATGAACTCATAGGAGCCCAAATACACTGGTTCCGTTCTATGGGAAACATTTGTTCTTCAGAAAGACAGGCTGAGCCACAGTTATCCTAGCTTCAAACTTTGCAAACCTGTCATATCATTTTTTTTAAGCAGCAGAACTCTTTTTTCAAATGAAATCTTTGTTCAGAGTCCCTTAAAACATACATCAGGTGACACGCACGGGGAGGTGGTGCCTTTGGGGGAAGCAGGGCTGGGCCGCAGCCCCTCTACCTCTCCCACACCTGCTGTGGTTCAGGGACAATCTCTCCAAGTCCACACTTTTCCTCTTCCCAGTGAGACAACCAAGAATGGGCCTGGCAGGGTTCTGCTAGTTTCTTCAAGAAGGAGGCTCAAGGTGAACATGACACTAAGGGACAGGACTGCTGTCCAGTTAGAAAGTGGCTTCCAAGGTCTGGAGGGCTGTGGTGGGGCACAAAGGACGGGGCTGGATTTGTGGTGGCTTAAGAGAGCAGAGCTAGGACCAAAGAGTACCAGTCAGAGGGACGGAGGCGAATGCCTTCCACACCTGAGCGCTCTCCCGTGGAAGCCCCAGGAGGACGGGCTGCAGGCTGACCCCCACCGCCCTTCACCCTCTTCTTCCTCCTTATTGTTAAGAAGTGACCCCTCATCATCCCTGCAATAGCCCTAAGAGCAGGGGGTGCCACCCCATGTCCCTGCAGGGGAAACTGAGGCTCAGAGAGGTGCGGGTGCTTGTTCTAGGTCAACTGGAATTCTTATCTGAATCTGAGATTCTATGGAAAAAAAAGACTCAGGAGAGGAAAACTGCTTTCTGGAGCTGAAGCAGCTGAGCCAGATCTAGAACCATGTCTCCTGACTCTTAGTCCAGCACTCTGTCCACTCTCTCCCACTGGCCAGCACAGAGAAGGGAAGGCACATCTGGGGTCAGATGGCACCACCTGGGACCTTGCAGGCCAAATCTCCAGGGCAGCAAATGGCTTCGGTGTGGAGACTTCCCTGCAATGGCATAGGCTTAGCTGCCATGGCACTCTTCTATGCCAGTGCAGAAAAGGAGCAGGTGCTGGCTGCTTCCAGGCCACGCTCCCCAGAGAGGGACACAGAGGACATACGCACAGTCTTCTGTGCTGTCTCCCACGTGCAAAAAAACAAAATGTCTTTATCCAACAGGCTGGGAAGAATGTGCTACACGCCAGCCCATGGCATGGAGATTTCATACTTTACGAACTGAAGGGACCAGAGAAAGGGGCTGGGAAATTTCCAAGAACGGCTCCCCTCCAGTGTGAGTTCTCAGATGAAACGGTTTTTGGAGAAGGAAGGAGGGAGTGGGGGAGGAGAGAGGGGGAGGTAACACATCTGGAGAACTCTGTGTTCTTCCCCTCACTTAGGTATACAGTTCACAGTAAGGAGACCCAGCCCTCACACAGCTCAGAGCTGGGACTGCCACTGACCAGGGAGAGATCAAGGGACACTGTACTCTTTATGACAACGTCCCCACGGAGAGCAGGAAAGAGACTCTGCATGCAGTGTCTTTCACTTGTATTTAAATGATGATGATGGTGGTAGTGGTGATAGTGTGACAGTGGTGATGAAGATGATGGTGTTACAGCGGTGATGAAGATGACGCTGTGACAGCGGTGATGAAGATGACGCTGTGACAGCGGTGATGAAGATGACGGTGTGGCAGCGGTGATGAAGATGACGGTGTGGCAGCGGTGATGAGGATGACACTGTGACAGCGGTGATGAAGATGACAGTGGTGAGGAAGGCGATGTGATGGTGACAGTGATCATAATGTCATGGTAATGGAGATGATGGTGGTGGTGATGGTGATGATGACAGTGGTGACAATGATAGTGACGATGATGATGCTGAGACGGTGACGTGATGACAGCCACCTCCACTATGGCCAAGTACTTCTCAAGCTTCACCAAATTTAATCCCTGCTATGACACTTCCATTTTACAGATGAGAACACCATGGCTTAGAGTGGTAGGGGGCATCTCAAAGCCACACAGCTAGAAGTCATGGCAGTGGGACTCACACCTGTATGTCTGACTCCAGACCCTGTGCTCCTCAGCATTGTTCTGCGCTGGGCCCAGGAGAGATCGTTCTGCAGCAAGTGCACCGCAGCAGGGAATACACCAGGCTAGAGTAATAGGGTGTGGACATTCAAGTCCTGGCTCAGCCTCTCATGGCTATGTGTCCCTGAGCAACCTACTTGACCTCTCTGTGCCTTGATTTCCTCATCTATAAAATGGACATAATACTGTGTTTCATTAATTTGGAGAGGTACAATGGAACCTCCCTTAAAACTGATGTGGTAATAAGTCTCTGGCCATATTCTTTTCTTTTCTGTTTTTTCTTTATTTTTGAGACACAGTCTCACTCTACTACTCAGGCTGCAGTTCAGTGGCGTGATCTCAGCTCACTGCAACCTCTGCCTCCCAGGTTCAAGCGGTTCTCCTGCCCCAGCTTCCTGAGTAGCAAGGATTACAGGTGTGCACTACCACGTCTGGCTAATTTTTGTATTTAGTGGAGACAGGGATTTGTCATGTTGGCCAGGGTAGTCTCGAACTCCTGCCTTCAGGTGATCCACCTGCTTCGGCCTCCCAAAGTGCTGGGATTGCAGGCATGAGACACCGCAACTGGATGCATTCTTTTCTTTCTTAGAGGTATGTAAAAAATGAGGTATCTTGCAAGATCTCTCAGATCTGATGATAAATGGTAGTATCTACCCTAGAGGGTTGTTACAGGAATTCAATGATATAACACCTAAATAGCGCACCAGGCACTAAATAAGCATGTATAAGAATTACTCTTATTTTGAAAAGTTTTACAGCTTAGCCAGTCTACAAAATGTATTCAAGTGTTTGAAAAGGAATTAAAATGGCCACACTTTGAGTCAGGTTCTATGTCAGAAAAAGTTTTCTGCCCTTAGAGACCATCACTGACCTCCACTCACATACACATCGTCAGATTCAAGCAGGCCAGGAAGGGCCAGAGGCGGGACCTGAACTCAGAGCTCTTCACGGCCCAGCATGCATCATCCAAACACACAAGGCTGACATGCTGGCGTCTCGGGCTACGACATTACTGCTGTCACATTGGCAGTAACTGGAGCACCCTCAGAGGAACCAAGGAGGTATCAATACAACAGGGAGCACGGAGTCATCCCGGGGGTGCTGGCTGCAGCCTCGAGGGCCCTCATGCGGATGCTGCACTAATGGATGACATCAGCCTCCTTGTGGGACCTCCCTTACTGGGGCCTGGATCACTGCTCTAAATGATCTACGGACTCGACTTGGAACGATGTTTTCTGCTCCCTGCAGCCACGTGTCGCCCCTGCTCTGACTCTGGTAGAAAGGGAGGGCCAGTGACAGCCTTGGAGTCATCTCCACTGGTGGTGTTGGGAGAGAGGGGAAGGGCCACCACAAGGCCAATTCAGACCACGTCAGCTTCTAGGAATGTTCTGAGCCTAGTAAAGCTCAGAGAAGGCCACAGGCATCCCCATTCCATCACTGCATGACTCGGGCTCAAGGGCCTAACTTCTCTGTGCCTCAGTTTCCTCCTCCATAAAATGAGGGTAATAACAGGTCCTTTATACATTTGTTGTGAGGGTTAAATAAGATATCTGAGTAACGTATGTAGCATATGGCTAGCATGAAGTAAGTGCTCAGTTAATCTCAGTTATTAGATTATGAGGCAACCCTCCTTGAGTGCATTCAGGAAGCAGCAGAGCATGCCTGTACCCTTAAATGGGAGCAATGAGTATCCCCTCTCAGAGGATGAAATGAGACAAGAATGAACAAGATCTCAGGACACGAGAATGCCCTATGCAAACGTTCCTCCAGCAACCACTTTGTGAGCTGCTGCTGTGGCAGGTGCTAGGACACACAGGGGACAATCCCGTCCTTGCCCACGTGACCTTGCAGTGTGGTCTGCTCTGACATTCAGCTGAAGTGCGCCTGTTTCCCCTACTGGCCTGTGAGGCCCCCGAGAACAGGGATGATGACCTGTCCACAGAGGCCACCACCATATCCCCAGCACCAGCCCAGCATCCGTGACATCAACCTACTCGAAAGTGGATGAAAAAACTGAGCAAGGCTGAGGAACTGCATTCCAGGCCAGACTCAAAGGCTCTCTCTTACAGAATTACCCACAGCCTTTCCGTCCCTCTGTTTCTTAGTGATTGAATTTTCCAGTTTGTCCATTAGTAAAGGCTCCTGCAGCCTGTCAGCTTTTGCCAAATCTCCACCTTTCCCTGATGGATTATGCCCTGAACCTGGGGCAGGGCTGTACCCAGCTGAGAGCTCAGGCTTCGCCCGGACCTGCTGAGAAAACAGTGCCAGTTGCCAAGCCTGGCACCCCCGCCATGTCCACCTGCCAGCCAGCAGGACTCCTGGGGCTGTGAAGGTTGTCAGTGCCAGGCTACGGGCAGCCCCAGACGGCTGAGAGGTGGCAGGGTGGGCAAGCAGTTTGGAGGAGGAGGCCCCGGGGTTATCAAATTCACAGGCTGCAGGTGGGGGAAGTAGGGCAGGTGGGCTCCCTGAGCCCTGAGCCAGGCATCCCTCCAGATTAGCACTGCCCAACAGAACATTCTACCATGACGGAGATGTTCTGTATCTGCACTGGTGTATACAATAGCCACAGGTGGCTACTGAGCACTCAGAATGTGGCCAGTGTGACTGGACATCTTAAGTTTATCTTAGTGTAGAACAGCCACACGTGGCTAGTGAGTACTAGATTGCGGGCCAGGTACAGGCTCGAGAGGTCAAGCCTAGGATCTGGGGTGAAGCGGCGACACCAGAAGTTGGCAGAGCATGGAGGGAAGGTGAACCGAAGCGTGTCTGATTTCTGAGACACACTCACTGCTCAAGAGGGGTCCGGGGGCTGCAGACACTGACAGCTCACACTCCGGAACAACTGCCTCTAGGCTACGCATGTGTGAAGCACATTAACTCACTTAACTGGCACAAATAAACATTACATAGTACACTCAGAAATTATACAGCCACCCAGGAAGGTAGGAATGACAACAAGGCCCATTTCACAGATGGGGAGACTGAGGTTTGGAAAGCCCTGCTCTCAGCAGCACCCTGATGCTATATGGGTGATGTCCCGCTGGCTAGACCTCCCCTTCTCCCTCCTCCCACCCCAGGGCCCCCAACCCACAAAGCTATTTTCTATAAAAGTAACAGCTATTGTACTTATTTGTGAAACAACATAAACACTCATTTTTCAATAACGAAATTTGAACCACGATGTCCTCGGTCTCCCCACACCCCAGGCCAAAGCTGGAATTCCTCTCCACTTCTTTCCATAACCTTAAATGAGGAATAGCAGGGTATACCTTCCTTACTAAAAGGGATCCCATGCTACCACTTCTCATCCTGGTAGCTCCTGTTAGCAATTTTTTTTTTTTTTTTTTTTTTTTTTTTTTTTTTTTTTTTTTTTTTTTTTTTTTTTTTTTTTTTTTTTTTCTCTTTTTCTTTTTTTTTTTTTTTTTTAAGATGGAGTCTAGCTCAGTTGCCCAGGATGGAGTGCAGTGGCGCAATCTCAACTCACTGCAACCTCTGCCTCTGGGTTCAAGCTATTCCTGTGCCTCAGCATCCTGAGTAGCTGGGATTACAGGTGCCCGCCACCACGCCCACCTAATTTTTGTATTTTTAGTAGAGATGGGGTCTCCAACTCCTGACCTAAGGTGATCCACCTGCCTCGGCTTCCCAAAGTGCTGGGATTATAGGCCTGAGCCACCATGCCTGGCCTGAAGATGCTTTTTTTGACCTCACTATTATGGCTTTGATAACAGGGCCAGAAGTCATTTCATTATTGTTTATCTGTATTTCTCTCTCAGTCTGAAACTTGCTGATATTTGAAGAAACTGGGATGTGAGGCAGGGACCAATTGTGGGGCTGCGCATGGGACCAAAGGGGTTCCTAGGAGGCAGGACTGATGCTGGTGCTGACGCTGGGGAAGTCCCAGGCAGACAGCAGGGTGCTCACCAACCTTGCTGAGAACCGCCTGCCACTCTGCACTCAAACTGATTTCACAACTGGCGTGAGGGACCTTGGTGCTCCTGACTCTGGGACTGTGGGTCACCAGGCAAGCAGGACCAGCGATCAAGGAGCCTGGACTTGAAAGACCCCAGCTAGACCATGTGTAGGCCGGGTATCCGCGGAAAGTCTCTTCTCGGAGCCCCAGTCTCATCATCTGTCATGTAAGGGTGGCAAGGCCTACCTCCCAGGGCCGTTGGGGAAGGAAACAAAGAACTAACAGAGTAAGCACACAGTAGGTGCTCCAAGAACACTGGTCCCGTCCACTCACTGTTAAAGGCCAGATGCAGAGAAGTACCATTTAGAAATGATTGCAAGAAAGAACCCAAAGTCTCATTTAATCCAACCTCACATGCCTCCACCCTACCCCAGCAAAGCTCCAAGGTGGTGAGGGGCTCTTTCCAAGAGCAACTCCATTTACAGAAGAGGGCAGGGGCCAATCACTGCTCAGATAACTTATGGGCAAACCCGACAGCCCAGCTCCAGGCCAGTTTCGTAGACAGAGATGAGAGACAGAGGCAGTTGCCAGAAATCACCACTCTTGAGAATGAAGAAAGAGATGGCGGCTTCAGACACGGAGCTGAAGGTCTCTGAAGCCTTGGGAAGAACATGCAAAAAAGCCCCCGGGAGAGAGGAGGGAAATGGGCCCAAGGACCTGCCAGAACACGACATCAAAGTCGTCCTGGGCTGGTGCCAGTGTCAGGGCCAAGGCTGTCCTGGTGAGTGAGTCCACCAGGGGTCTCATGATGCAGCTCTTCCCAGGTGCCCTTCCTCCAGGGACACTGAAGGCTGAGGCCAGCTGGGTGGGGGCAGGAGGAAAGGCTGGAAGACAGCTGGGATGAACCAGGTAAGAGGTAACTGAAGTACAGATCCACTCTGGTTAGTGCAAGAGCTATGCTTTTTCCTGGGAATCTAGGGAGAGGCGTCCAGCCTGGGAGGCAGGGCCCCCAGGCACAGTCAGGGCAGGGTATGACCAGCCATGGTGCTGAATGGGACACATGCAAGGTACACGCTGAGCTCACCAAGCCACGTCATATGCACACCAAGGAAGGGACCGCTTGCTCGACTGCACCATGTCCCCATGTGAGCCTGCAACTCTTTGGATGGACTTTTTTTTCTTTTCTTTTCTCTCTTTTTTATTGTTTGGTAGAGATGATATCTCACTATGTTGCCCAAACTGGTCTCAAACTCCTGAGCTCAAGAGGTCCTCCCACCTGGGCCTCCCAAAGTGCTGGAATTACAGGTGTGAGCCACTGCGCCGGCCTCTTTTCTCCCAGCTCTTAGCAGCTCCCAGAAACCAACTGTGCCCATCTTTTCCAAACTCAGCATTTACGCATCTCGTTTTGGCCACAGTGGGAGTATTTACACAGTAGAAATGGGCAGGCGCTGCAATCGGGACATCCCCAGCACCCGCCGGACAGAGGCTGCTGCTCCTCTCTGGCCCACCTGCCTCCTTGGCAGGACTGTCCTGTCAAATCAGTTCCTGCAGATCTGTGCCGCTGGAAGGGAACCCTGAATTCAAGAGAAGCCAGGACCCCCTGAGGCCCAGCCAGTGCCATGTCCCTCTGGGAGAGCCAGGGGCCAAACAGTGGTGGAAAAGAAGCAAAAAGAAGAGCATGGGCTTCAGGCTAGTTATCCCTAGGTTCAGATGCCAGCTCCACCACCTACGGTGTGACCTGCCTGAGTCATCTCATCATTCTGGGCCTCAGTTTTTGCCTCTGCAAAGTGGAGCAATAGAACCCCAGAATGAAACAGTATGTATAGAATGCATGATACATAACAGTTACTCAGGAGTGGTCACTACTAATATTCTAAGGGGATGCAGGGTGATGGGGAGACAGAACCAGGTGAGATCACCCCAAGAGCCTCCAATTTAGAGGAGGGCAATTATGCACCCAGAAGGAAAAGCATTCTTAAGGGTGCTAGACTCATTTAATCCTCACAGCCACCCTTTGCAGCAAATACTGCTCCTATTTTACAGATGAGAAAACCAGGTCTCAGAGAGATTGACACCAGGTCAAAGTCACCCACCTGGACAGTGGTGAAGCTATGGCTAAGCTAGCTGTCACCAGCTCCCAGAAGCCAACTGTGCCCATCTTTTCCAAACGCTGCATGTAAGCATCTCACTTTAGCCATAGTGGGAGTATTTACACAGTAGAAATGGGCAGGCACTGCAAATCGGGACACTCCCGGGTACCCACCAGAAAGGGTGCTAGAGGTGCCTTCCTTGTAAAATGCACGATCTTATGCCTGGGAGAGTACTCCAGATCGGCGCCTGTTCTTACATCTCTTTGATGTAATCTATATCTCTTTGATTTTTTTAGAGGCTGACATTTTTTCACTCCATTTTTCTTTTGTTCTTTGTACTTTTTCCCCTTGAGGTGGTCACACTTTCTCACTGATTCACAGCTAGTTTGGCCTATGAAGGTCAGTTAACCCTTCATTTGTCAACTGGGCCAAAAGTGCATTTTCCCAGGTTGTCACTGGTTTATAGCGAGGCTGGATGCTGGTCTGCCTTTCCGCACTCAAGGGTCACTTTGTTATGCAGCCAAATCCAGCTCTCCTTGCCTTCGTGGTTTCTGTCTCCTTCTCCAACAGTAAGTAGGAGCCAAGGCTGGCGGCTCTTGCTGATCTGTTAACGCTGATTCCTATTTATTGGCTTGAAAACGAGAAACAAACGTAAAAGTTTCCACTCTCCTCCCCCAGCAAGCCAAGGCCCGTCGTGCGGGGGCCTCCTCCCTGCCAGGCCTTCACTCTTGGGTCACCCCCAGTCCCTTGGAGCTCCTGCCTGGCACAGAGAGAGGGTGACTCACTCCTGAGGCACGGTGCCCTTGCCCTGGGCCCCAGCCACACCGAGATGGGAGACACACAGCCCATGAACTTTGGGGCTTTTGCTGAGCGGCCCCCTCACATGGGTGTTGGGGACACAGCTCCCTTCTGATGCCCCTGCTTTCAGCGGGCAGAGGGCAGACATGTAGGCAGTGGCAGTCAGGGAGAAAGGGGTGAAAGTTAGAGGGAAAGGCAGACTCTACTGACCACACTGAGGTCAGAGCCAAGGGTTAGGCCAGAGGGTTCCTCTCCCGCTGGAATTGCCATGAAAAGGCGGAAAGACAAACCAAAGGGCCTCGAGATCAAGTCTGGGGATTCTCCCATGAAAGGTGCCCTGGAAGGGAAGGCCTTGTTCCCTCCGGACCTTGGTCTTCATATCTGCAAAATGGGCCTCTTGTCTATACAGCTTCTTCCAGCTTCAAAGAGAAAAATATCCCCACCAAACAGCCCACAGTCCTCTGGTGTACAGCTCCCAGCCTCCCTGGAAGAGGATATTGAGGCATTCCAGCCACAACTCCACTCAAAAGCCTGAGTGGAGGACGCTTCTACCAGCTGCTGACAAGTCAAGGCCAAGTCAAGTCAACGACTATTTATCAAGCACCTACTATGTACCAATGGCTGGAGATGCAGCAGTGAACATAACAGACAAGAGTCTCTGCTTCAGGAGCTGATGGGAAGCAGCGAGGAAATAAGGCAAACGCCCTTTAGAAGGCAATCAGTTCCATGGAGACAACGCAGTGGAGGAGGGGTGGCACATGGAGGGGCAGAGCAGGAGGCTCCTGAGGGCAGCGTGGCACACGGCGAGAGAGAAAGGGAATTTCAGCCTAGCTCCCAGCCCAGCAAGAAGCTGGTACTTCCCATGTGGTCTCTCAGGTGATCCTCACACTATCCCTGAAGGTGTGAAGTAGAAACTGAGGCCCAGAGACGTCGTGTGCCTTGCTGAAAGATTTCCAAAGTGAGTCTGCCTCCCTCCAGGCCTGCAGTTTTCCTGAGGCCCCGATACTGCCTGACTCGGAGCTCCTGGACCCGGGGAAGGTGAGGGTATGGCCAGGCCATGCCCATCAGCCACGGATGCCACATCCAGGAATGGAAAGAAGTGGATTTTGCCCTGTAGCCATGGTGTCCCACTGCACGACATGCTTCTAGGGCAAGCAAGTGCCTTCAGGGAAGTCTGCAGCTGCCCTGGGCACAGCACAAGCTTCCAGGGTGCAGGGTTTCCACTTGCTGGCGAAGCCTTGGACTTGCATGTGGGGACTGCTCCCAGCCTGGCACACAGCTCTGAGACCCAGTGAGCATCTACAGAACATGTATGGCTGAGGATGCTTGTTTCTGGGCTCAAGAGGCGTGAGAAACCACTCATACATACCGATGGCAAGCATACAGCCTGAAAAATGCACACACCCATGTGATGACCACCCAGCGCACTAGAAGGCTCCCTCAGGCCCCTTCTTGACAGTTCCCTCAAGAAGTAACCACCATTTCACTACACTACCTAGCATTACCCTATCACTACAGGGGGTTGTGCCTGACCTTGAACTTCATATAGTTGGACTCATACACCATGTACTCATTTTATTTTGCTGAGCATAATAAACATGGCATTTACTTTTCACTGCTGTGTAGTATTCCACTGTATGACTATGCCACAATTTCTTTATCTGTTGTACTGTTGCTGGATATGGGGGTTGTTTCTAGTTGGAGGCTACTATCACTGAGGCTGCTCTGAATAGTCTTGTTTATGTCTGTTGGTAGACAGAAGCACTCAATTATCTTGGGAGCAGATTTGGGAGTAGCATCACTGGGTCCTAGGAGAAGCGGGAATGAATGCATTACACCCTTGCCAAGACCTGGTAAGCAGACAATACAGGAAGGCTTCCTTGTACATGAAGAAACTGAGGGAACTAATAATGTACTGAGAGTCACACAGCAAAGCTGTGGTCCCAAAACCCAGCTGTGCGTGGCTCCAGCTCCATGGCCTCCTCACCCAGCCTGGCATGGGTGGGCACCATGAGTGGGGCCTGCCTGAGACAGAGGTGACAGAGGACCAGTGCGAGACAGGAATGCTCCCTCACTGTCTGAAAGAACAGCAAGGCCCCGACGTGTCCCCAGGAGGCTGGGAGACCAGGTACAGGCCCTGGAAGGCTGAGCAAACACAGAAGCATGAATAAGGCCTAAGTCCACCTAAACCCCAAGCACATAATTTTATCTGGAAGCCGACTCATCCAGCCACACCGGCGCGCCCTGCTTCTTGAGGAGAGGGCAGCCTCCGATCTGAGGCACCTTTGTCTCCCCTGGACTGTCCGAGACAGAGTGGCAGAAGCCTCGCTTGTCCAAACACACGACAGTCAGCGTCTCCCAGGTCCCCCACTGCCCGACTGCTGCCTCAAAGAACCAACTATTTGCCCTGGCCTCCTGAGCCTCTCGCCTGAAGTTACCCGGCTGGCTGAGTGTTCGGACGGACTCTCTGGCTCCGGCTCTGAAAGCTGAAGGAGGGTGCAGGGACATGTCCCGCCGTGACATCTGTGACCCCTCCTGGAGCGCCAGCCCCACACAGGGCTGGGAAAAGCTGGGTGAGAGTCGGCACATCCCGAAGGAGGCGGTGCCGTGCCCCGGAAGCAGGCAGGCAGGAAAGCCGATCGGTGTGTGCTGAATGACAGCACGAATGAGCCAAATCCCTACTGGGTAGGGGTAGGTGGCAGACAGCCGCTGTGTGGGTGTCACTCCCCGCCCCTCTGAGTCTCCCCTGCCCCAAGGCCATGATGCTGCCACAGTCACCACAGGAGGCTACCATGTGTGTACTGTGACCCCACCTGGTAGCCAGTCGACCAGTCCAGACATCAGCATTGGCCTGAGCCCACCCATGTGGGGGTACTTCTGGGGATGTGGACACTGGAGTGAGAAGGGGCAGATGGTTTCCCCAGTGAGGCTCAGCTGCAAAGTCTGCGCAGGGGGAAGCTGGAGGTCGTGTGTTAGCAGAAGGAGAGCAGGAGAAGGACACAGGAGTGCAGAGAGGAGCAGGGATGAAGGTGCCCCTGCCCACCTGCTTGCCCGCAGGCCCTGGAGGTGGGCTGCCAGGATCTGCACCTGGAACAGGGAGAAAGGCTCCTCTTCTGGAAGAAGCTCCTACCACCAAGTGGGGAAACCTCCCTGTGGAAGGTGGGCCCTGGTGCACACCTCCTATCCATCAGGGCCCAGATAGTGGGCTGAAGTTCATGTGCTGCCCCGTCCTTGGGCCTGGGGCATCCCTTCGCCCAAAGAGGGCTTTCTGTGATGCCATGGATACCATGCTATTTTTCCCTCCCTGCCTAAACGGAACCTGCCATCAGCTAAAATATCTGAAGCTCCCTCCTGAAGGGTCGTCGAGCACCAACTCTTCATGAAACCTCTGTGGAGACCCCTGCTCCATCCCCTCCTGCCCTGGAATGCCCACCCCCCCCCATCCCCGCAGGTTCTTGCCTTCCACCTGCATAGGAACGCCGGGGCATACAGACACTCACTCCAGAGATGCTTTTCCCCACGTTGTCCTCCGCCCGCGCACTCTCTGCACACCCATCCATTGGCCTGTGCGTGATTTATGCGTTCCCACACCCGTGCCTCCAGTCATCAGATATGCGTCAAGCACCTATTCCCTGCCCGACCTGCTGATCCTCCCCCTAGTCCCCAATTTCTAAAAACGCGACCTGCAGGGTCCTCAGCATCAGAATCACCCAGACCTGCTTATCTAAAATCCAGAGCAGCCCAACCAACTGCCCCATTGTCTCAAGAGCGCACTCCAGAACAGGCTCCCTGGCACTGAGGCGCACACTCAAGCTTGAGAACTCCTGGCTCCCGACTGCTGGCAGGGGCCAGCTTCGCTTCTTCTCATTCTCATTATTCTCCCTCTTCCCCCCACACCAACCCTCAGGGATTCCAGGGAGGAGCTCAGAGCCACATTACATGGAAGACAAGATTCTTCTCCAATAGCTTTGTGGTTTTATTTCTGCTCTGAGAGCATTAAATATCTAACATCCACTCGTAAAGACACATATGTACTTTTAAATCGAGTCTCTGGAGGTCATCATGAGCACATCTTAGAGACCGGAGATCCCCAAGAAAGGCGCCTTAAGTGGGATTGGAAGTAGGGGTGATACAAACGAAGGCCTTAATACCAAAATGTCTATTCTCAGTACCTCCCACC
Source organism: Cebus imitator (assembly GCF_001604975.1). Classification (NCBI taxonomy): domain Eukaryota; kingdom Metazoa; phylum Chordata; class Mammalia; order Primates; family Cebidae; genus Cebus; species Cebus imitator. Next base: position 4,445,875 of record NW_016107452.1, on the reverse strand, counting down.
CCCTGCACTGGGCACCCAGCTTCCTTGCCTGTGTGAGGACTGCATTCTTTTTTCCCCTGACAGGTGTATTTGACCGATTAAAATCTGGGCTCCACTGTGATGTCACCACCTGCTTCTCTCCTACCCACCCCAGTGGCTTTATCAGACCATATATATTGATCTGTCCTAAAACTGCTAGGGAGAAGGAGAAGATGAATGGGAGAATGACGGGCCTGCTGGGCTCAGGCTCTGCCGCTCTGTCCACCCCGGGAAGATGGGCCCTAAAGGCCAGACCCAGGCAGCAGCTGCTGGAGACAGCTGAGCTGAAGCACGGGGCTTGGTCTCCAGCTTGTGGTCTGCGATGGAAGGCTGGCTCTTCAAAGGCGCCACTAATGGCCCAGATGGTGCTGACCCTCCCTCAGCACCATCAGGGCTAAAAGGCTGAAGCTTTTCAAGATATTGATCTGTTTTCCAGGGCGCCTCTGCACTACGCAGCCCCATAATAAAAGCTAAGAGTCTAGTAGAGATGGCCCAAGGTTGCACAGCTCCTGATAATAAAAGAGCACACCTATCAAGAAGCCTACCGGCTGCCGTGCAGCAGCGTCATGCTCAATATGAAACCCGAACCATCTCGCTTCGGTCCACACCAGTATCTCAGCTTTAATGTGCACGTGCATCACCTGGGGGTTTTGTGAACATGCAGACCGCAACGCAGCACGTGTGGGTGTGGCCCGAGATGCTGCGTCTCTAACAAGCTCCCAGGTGAGGCTGACGCCGCTGGTCCGTAGACCGCACCTTGGATGGAAAGAAGTCCTGCTACTATCATCATTCCCATTTTACTGAGAAGGAAACTGCAGCAGCTTGCAGAGTGTGTGACTTGCACGGAGTTCACAAAGCAGAAAGAGGCAGAGCTGGGATTTGAACTCAGAACTTTTGGCTCCAAGGTATAAGGGCATGGCCCCTAAGCCAAGATGACCCTCTCAAGGCAAGCTGGGTCATCTTGCCTTGATTTATTTGCTATATTCTAGCTGTTCCTCTGTGTCTGCCATCAGGTGCCAGCCAGGTTGTGGCTCACCTGTAGACACCTTTTCAGGAAATGGAAGACAAAGCCCCCTCTTCAGAGATGACAGGAGTCATGGCCAGCAAACTGGGGGAGGCTTTTCATAAAACAAGATGTTTTTTTCCTCTGGGTAGGTCAGTGCCTTGCCAGAGTACACGAGATTCCAGACCACTGGACCCCACGCCATGATGAGGTCTAAAATCAAAACTGCATGATCCTCAGCAGAAAGCTCTGCTCACCTGTTCTGAGTCCTACTCAGCTCCAGGAGGCGGCAGATCCCAGAAGTCAAGGGTAAGGACTTTGGATTCCAGCAGCCCTGAGTTCAAATCCTACCTCTCCTATTTTAAGGACAGTCACTTGCTGTGTGACTTTGAGCAAGTGACTGTACCCTTCTGAGCTTCAGTTTCTACATTTGAAAAATGAAAGAAAATATTCACATCCCTCACTGGATGGGTTGTGACATGAACTCAGAGCCCCTCAATGCTGGCACAGAGTGAGCACTGGACAGACGAGTAAACCACACGGCACAGGGTGGAAAAGGTGCTCAGGAGAAATGTGTACGCACCCAGCTGGGACCATCCACCGGGCACAGGGGCGGGCGCGGTTAGAAAGGAAGGGATAGGACACCCTGGCAGCCATGCTTTGCCACATGATCTATTCTCACGGGCCCCAGCCCAGGAATCGTCACCCTGGTCCAAGAGGCCTGTAGCTGTGTGCCTGCCAACTCTGCCAGCACAACAGGATGGCCCCAAATGGATTTGCTTGAGGGCAGAAGGGTCCAGCACCTTGCCAGCAGTTTCTGGGATGAGAGAATGCTGATGAAGCATTCCCTGTAACAGAGCCCCCTTGTCAGGACTAAGAAGACCCGGATTTGAATCGTGGCTCATGGACCATGAGCTGAGTGAGCTGGGGCAGGCCACAGCCCTCTGTGGAACCTCAGTGTGCTCTGCCGCACATGGGGCTTGAGGAGGCCAGGAGAGCCGAGGCTGGCTTGGTACTTGGCACAGATCACAGCTCACTCGATGGAAGTGACAACAGTCAGCTGCATCCTCATCTCAGGAATGACCTTTCTGGCCTTCCAGTGGCTCTGTCCACCCACCATGGAACCCTCGGCTTCCCTCGGTCTCACATTTACATCTACCCTGTGAGCGTGTCCTGCCCTCTTTACCAGAAGATAGGCCCTGAGTCTGACCACCGTCACGTCCTCTGCCTGTGGTATTTATCAGCCTCCCCTCTCTCCTGGATTGCCACGGCCCCCAGCAGGTACCCCAGCTCTCACACATGGATGTAGACCACACACACCAGCCAATAAGAACTCTGGGATGGTGGAAATGTTCTGTGTCTGGCTGGGTACTAAGCACCTGAAATGGGCCTACTGAAACTGAAGAACTGAATTTTCAACTTTATTTCTTCAATTAATTTAAATATCCATGGCTATGCATGCCCTATGGCTACTGGACTGGAGGTTTAGAATACTGTTCATGCAGCACCTGAGGGATGCTTTTTAAAGCCAGAGTCAGATTTTATCCTCCCTCTGCTCAAAACCCTCCAACGCTCTCCTCACTCCAGGGAAAATCCAAGGCCAGGGCAACTGTCTGCAAGGCCCTGTGTAATTGCTGCCTCTACCTCCCATAGCCCAGCTCCTGCACCCTCTTCCCCCTCACTCTGTGGCCGCCCCCACTGGCTTCCTTGTGGTTCCCAGACCTGACCAGCCTCACTCCTGCTGTTACTGTTCCCACCCTTCCCTCCACCACACATCCACTAAATGTCTGCCTGGCTGGGTCCCTTCATTCGCAGCTCTGTTCAGTGTCATCCCTGAACCCAGGAAAGGACACCCTAAGTCCTTTGCACCTCAAATGTGCCTTGTTTCTTTAAAGCACCTATGATCACTTAAAATATTATGTATTTACAGTCATGGCCAGGTACAGTGACTCACACCTATAATCCCAGCATTTTGGGAGGCCAAGGTGGACGGATCATTTGAGGTCAGGAGTTTGAGACCAGCCTGGTCAACATAGTGAAACCCTGTCTCTACAAAAATTAGCCAGACGTCGTGGCATGTGGCTATAATCCCAGCTACTTAGGAGGCTGAGGCACAAGAATTACTTGAACCCGGGAGGCAGAAATTGCAGTGAAATGAGATCGCGCCACTGCACCCTGGTCTGGGTGACCGAGTGAGACTGTATTTAAAAAAAAAAAAAAAAAAAGTCCTGCATCACTTAACAACAGGGGAATGTTCTCAGAAATGCAATTTTCAGTGATTCTGCCACTGTGTGAACATCACAGAGTGTATTTCCACAAACCTACGTATAGCCCGTTACACACCTACTGCCGGGCTATGTTACCGCCCTGAGTACTGTAGGCAGCTGTAGCAGTGGTATTTGTGTATGTAAACATATTTAAACACAGAAAGCATACAGCAAACATATGGCATAAATGATAAAAATGGTTCACCTGTATAGAGCATTTACCGTGACTGGAGCTACAGGACTGGGAGTTGTTGCGGGTGAGTGAATGTGAAGGCCTGGGACATGACCAGACACTACTGTAGGCTTCACAAACACTGTACGCTTAGGCTACACTACATTTATAAAGAAGTTTTTCTTTTTTCCTTTTTTTTTTTTTTTAAACGACAGAGTCCTGCTCTGTCACCCAGGCTGGAGTGCAATGGTGTGAGCCTGGCCACTGCAACCTCTGCTTCTCGGGTTTAAGTGATTCTCCAGCCTCAGCCTCCCGAGTAGCTGGGATTACAGGCGCACACCACTCTGCCCGGCTAATTTTTGTATATTTCATAGAGACCGCATTTCACCATGTTGGCCAGGCTGGTCCTGAACTCCTGACAGCAGGCGATCCACCTGCCTCAGGCTTCCAAAGTGCTGGGATTAAAGGCGTGAGCCACCACCTCCAGCCCCACAATGCCCTTCTCTGTATACCTCCTGAAAAACTTGCCTGAGGCTGTTTTACAGCTCATTTTTTAAAACTAAGTACAAAAAGTACACCATAAAATAACAATCAAATGTACCGTATAGTGAACACACAAGCCAGTATCTTAGCTATTTACTATCAAGTCTATGTACTACGCACACTCTAGGTGCTGTGTCTTTGTACAACTGGCAGCGCAGGAGGTGTGTTTACACCAGCACCACCACCTGAGCAATCCATTGCACTATGACATCACTACAGCTACGGCATCAGTGGGTGACAGGGATTCTTCAGCTCCATGATGATCTTATGGGACTGCCATCGCACACTGACCACGTCACTATGCAGTGCACGGCTGTATTTATTTACATGTTTACATTCTCTGTCCTTAACTGAATGCAGGAATATGAAAACAGAGATTTTAACTATCGTATTCATTGCTGTATCTCCTGCACCAAGAATAGCTCCAGACGCACTCAGATAAAGAGGAACAAAAGAATCACGAGGCTGGCCCAGCATCAAATAAGTGCCCACTGTCACCGACGTGACAGCAAATTCTCACCATCACTCTTACCCAAGCCCACCATGTTTGGTGTCTGATGTCAAATTTCCTGGTCTGCTCAGCCAGGCTTGGTGTTCTCTTTTAAATGATAACAAAGAAGCGCCACCCTCTTCCTCTGCCCAGCACGCCCTGCCTGTGGACGCCAAGAAGCTGGGAGCCACACAAAGAAAGAGGAAGTCATGGTGGCGTCGGGCAGCAGGAGGGGCGCCCAGGCCTGGTTGCCAGGTAACCCACGATCATTCGCAAACACGGGGTAACAAGGATCCCACAAGGAGAGGACTGTGTGTTTCCTCATGCATCTTATCTGCTGGGCTTGCCTGCCAGTGTTTGCACACCACCTTCAAAGGACAAAGTACCTGGTGGTGGGTGGGGGGAGGTGACGCTGAAGAGACAGAGTCAGGATCTCTGACGGCGGGAGGAACAGGAGGCCTACTGCCATGCTCCTGGCATGGGGGCCTGAAAAGACACAAGGCAAGAAAGGCCTCCTGGGGCGCCACGCAGCGAACGCTCACTGCTTCCCCGGCTGAGCTCATTCCAAGGCGCACTCGGGACACTTTTCCCAAAAGCCTGCCTGGCTGGTCCGCCCCCTCCCCACGCCTCCTGTCTTTCCTTCTGCCCCTTGCTCACTCCAAGCCAGGCTATCTCCACGTGGGCAGTGTTGACATTTGGAGTTGGGTCATCTTTGCAGAGGGGGCTGTCCCGTGTGTGGCAGGGTGCCTGCTGTTAGTGGAAATGTAAAATGCGGCAGCCACTCCAGAAAATAATCTGGCAGGTCCTCAAAAACTTAACAAGAGAAGAGCTATATCGTCCGGCCATTCCACTTCCAGATACAGATCACAAGAAGGGGAAGCACAGTCTGAGTGCGGTATCTGTAACCTGTGTTCACTGCGGCACTATCTCTAACAGCCGAGAGGCGAAAGCAGCCTAGTGTCCGCTCACGGAGGGACAGGGAAGCCCGGTGCAGTATACACAGACAATGGAATATTAGCCATAACAGTGAAAGAAATTCTGACACATGCTGCGATGTGAATAAATCCTAAGGACATGATGCCTAGTGAAATAAGCCAACCACAAAAGATAAATACTGCGAGACTGCACTTACATGAAGTACTTAGAGCAGTCAAATTCAGAGAGAGAGAGGCTACAGAATGGTAGGCATCAGGGGCGCGCGGAGGGGGAACGGGGAGTTAGTGTTCAGTGGGGACAGAGTCTCCATTTGATGAGATGAAAAGAGTTCTGGAGACAGACAGTAGTGATGACTGCACAGCAACGGGAATGTACTTACTGCCACAGAACTGTATGTTCAAAACACCGCAGACCTGCTACGTTTGATGCTATGTGTATTTCACCACAATCTTCTTGTTTTGTGAAATGGGTTCTTGATCTGCCAGCCAGGCTGGAGCGCAGTAGCACCATCACAGCTCACTGTAGCCTTAAAACTAGGAAATCTTCCTGCCTTGCTCACCTGAGTAGCTGGGACCATAGACGTGCACCACCACGCTTGGCTAATTAAAAAAAATTTCTGTAGAAACAAGGTCTCACTGTGTTGCCTAGGCTTCCCATTTTTATTTACTGTTATTTTATTTTTGGATTTGCTAGTGTGATGTAAGCAATTACTCCACATTGTCAACATATATGAAAACATCACATTGCACTGCATAAATATGTAATACATACAACCATTATTTGTCAATTGGAAAAAAAGAACGAAGAGGCAATTAACACGATGGTAAGTATATAGTAATGAGTGAATTCAACCCACACAAGTGAATTCAACCCACACGAGTGAATTCAACCCACACGAGTGAAATCAACCCACACGAGTAAATTCAACCCACACGAGTAAATTCAACCAACATGCATTCGGCACTGAGGTGGCCCTGGCCTTCAGGGCTTCATGACCTCGTGGGGAAGACAGAAGAGGGATTCTGGTATGCCTCTCACCCAGCTTCCTTTGGTGTTAACACTTTTCAGACCATGGAACATTTTTGTCACAACCAAGAAATCAGGAAATCAACACTGGTCTCTGACGCTGGACTAACCTGGACACTTCATGTGAACTTCACCAGTTTTTCCCGCGTATCCTTGTCCCATCCCTGGATCCCATCCAGGGCACCACATGACACTGAGTCACTGCGTCTCCTTGGCCTCCCTGGTCTGGGACAGTTTATGCTTTCCTCAGCCTTGAGAACGTGCATGGTTTTCAGGGGCACCGCTCAGGCACTGTGCAGAATGTCCCTCACACTGGGTGTCTCCTATGTGTCACCTCCTTTTGTGTGTGTGCACAAGATGTACAGTTGTGTGTATACGTGCTGTACAATTCAGCCATTTTAACCATTTTGAAGTGTACAATTCCGCGGCATTAAGTCCGTCCACACTGCTAGTCAACTGCCACCGCCATCCACCTCCAGACCTTCTCATCTCCCCAAACCCAAACTCTGTCCCCATCAAACACCAACTCCCGGCTCCCCTTCCTTCTACCTGTGATTCTGCCTTCTGTCTCTAGAGACACTGCCTCACACCTGCTAGGATGGCCACGAACAAAACAAAGGAAAATACTAAGTGTTGGCACAATGTGGAGAAATCAGAACCTTCATGCATCATTGGCGGGGACATAAAATGGGGCAGCCGGCTTACTATATGATCCATCCATTTTACTCCTAGCTATACATCCAGAAGAATTAAAAGCAGGGACTTTTGAAAAAGACACTAGAGGACCCGTGTTCAGAGAAGCGTTACTCTAAGTAGCCCAAAGGTGGAAGCAACCCAGATGCCCACCGCCGCCTCCTTCTGCAGCAGAAGGCATTCCCCCTTAATAACCAGTTCAACACCTGCCTTCCACCCCACCTGGGCTAGAACCGGTTCCGTAACAACAAAATGAGGTGACCTGCAGCCAGGTGAGGGGCGTCTTCTATTCCTGAGCTCTCTGGCCTCAGTTCCCAGGACTCAGAAACTCTGAAAGAACAAATGACTCATCACCGGGTCTGCATTTCTCAGGGAAACGTGGCTTCAGACAGAGAAGACGGTGATTCTGTTTGTCCAGGACTGTACCCAAATTCTAAGAAAAGTAACAGTCACAAAGGAGTTCCTATCAATTGGGCACCTCCTGTATACCAAGGTTTCCCTCCTAGCTCCCATTCTCACAGCTCTTTGAGGGGTGGGTATGACTACTGATCCATTTTAGAGACGAGAACACTGAGATTCAGGGAGAAGAATCATTCTTCCCCATCCAGGGCAGACCACACACACTCCAATGGCAATACCCAGCCCAGAGGGGCTTCATCTACACTGGAGATCCCTTAGGCTTAGGTGGGGACATTACTCCTTCCTGATTTAGCTTTGGGGAGCAGAGGATACCCTACTGGGGACACAAGAAGATGGTGACTTCGCAGACTTGGTCACATGACTGGCAGGCCACCTAGGGAAATGGCGTCCTCTCAGATCTGTCTGGCCTCAAATGGCCAAATGGCAAGGGCCCCTCGGACAAGGAGCAGATGGAGTAGGTGCTGAGCTTGGGCCCTTCTGTGGTGCATACTGAGTTTGTGTGCATCCTGTAGGGTATGTTACCTGGGCAGGCAGGTGTTACCTGGGCAGGTGTACTTTCATTGTTCCTACCCCCTGCTGAGACCAGGAACTCTTTTCTCTGTTTTACCCATGGGTCCGAATTCCTCTCCGGTTTCTGCTGTGCTTGATGTCACTCGGGGATTCCCACAGTCTGGGGGGTTCTTGATTTCTCCAGAGCTATGGTGACCCACTCAGGGGAAAAGGAACTGGAAGTATTTATCTTACATTGCACCATCACGTTTCTCCTCCTTAGATGAGGCCTGCTGCTTATTATAACAATGACAACATCGGAAATACCGCTTGTGGATTTCCACAAGAGAGGCGATGACAGGCTTTTTTTGCCCTCTGGCTTTTTGTTGGATTCTGCAGGCCTGAGATGAGGTCTTGTGCGTGTGGGACAGTTCCCTGTGGCTAGGAAGATTGAGTCCCCAAGTGAAACACCAAGGTGAGAGGGGGTGCCCTACCACTGTGAGAGTGTGTCGACACAAGCTTACCAGGGACCAGGAAAAAAACCCCTGCTTCTGGGGGGCATCCCTGGGAGCTTCCAACCCAGTGACACCTGCTGTCAGGGCTTCAATCTGCTAAAGATTTAAGTGAAAATAAAAATATTTTAAAGTTGCTATCATCTCTTTAGAGCCTGCTAGTTCCTAGCAGGCATGATGCTAAGCACTCTATGCTTTTATTGGGTCTAACAGTCTTACCGGATATAACAATCATCTCCATTCTACAGACAAAGAACAGAGGCCCAGTGAAGAATAAAGTGGCCTGCCCAGGGTCACACAACTGGGGAAGTGGCTGCAGGAAGAAAGGCACCTGCTGACAGAGGTGAATGAAAAAAATGAGAAAGGGAAATGACAGCCCTTCGCCAGAAAGTAGAAATCTGGAGGTAAACATGAATTCCAGTACACACCCATACCTGCCATTCTGGGATTCTGCAAACTTCTCAAGCACCTGGTAGTGGCCTCCTGGAGGTGTGTTATGAATGGATCTGCAGCTGCTTCTGGGCTCAACAGGAAAGAGTGGTGATTGACTATTAGTGTCTGCCAGGGCACAGTTCTGAGAAGTGGCAGAACAGATGCAACATTTATCATGGGGAGTCTCCTACCCAACTCTCTGAAGCAGGATATTTCTCTGAATCTTTCTGCTCCTTAGCTTCTCCTTGCATTAAATGAGCTCAGATAGAGAATAACAGGTAAAAGTGCCTTTTGAAGAGGAGATATTTTCTCTGAATGCTAAACTGCACATCTGGCATTTGTTAATTCAAAGATAAAACTCGTTTCTCATGGAAAGGTAGACCTCACGCAACATACACTTATTAGGCACCAATTGTGTTCTCGGGTCTCCGCCCTCACTAGAGTTCAGCAAAAAAGACAAGACAATTGACTTAATGATTATTTAAGAATTATTGTTGTTCTAAATGCCTTAAATGGGAAGTACAGAGGGCAACATCCCACCGCCACAGGACGGCCTCGCCTTCCTGTGCAAGATTTGATTCTGAAGTGGAAAATTACTTTTCTGTTCACAGCCCAGTGGAAACGCTTGCATGGTGGCTCCGGTGCCTGGGAAGGTGCCAGACCACAGAGGACTGTGGGCACGTGGTATAAAAGGGCCGGGGAGGCCACACATCTGCACACAAAGCTGACAGTGGTCCCTCCACCAGCAATTTGTCTATCTTTGCTAATTAGAAGCTCATGCCCCCTTCTTTGATTTTTTTCCACCCCTGTAGAGGATCGTGGCCATGCTGCCTATAGCTTTTGGCAAGGGGCAAAGGCACAGGATAGAGAAGGCACAAATGGCTGTGGCAGGGCCAAGGGAAGGTGTGTGCAAAGCTGGCAGAGCGCGCCCAGCCCTCCTCTCCAGGCTGTAGTTAGAGCTCTCTCTCCACTTGGCCTCAGCACCCTCCCCACTGCCGGGCGCCGGGCAAAGGGAGCCACAGGACGTCACAGTGGCCTCCCCTGTTTGAAGCTGGCACCAGGACAGGCAGTGGGGTCTGTTTGGAATACACGCTCTTCATCAGACTCTGACACAATCACTCTTTCTGGCCGGAGAGGAGGAAGGCACCTCTGAGGCCAGCGCTTCTCCAGTGCAAACAATGACTCCGCCTGCCCAGCCCTGCTTTCAACTTTGTTGCTTTTGCAAATCGGTCCTGGGTCCTATTTCCCACATCCCTGCAGCCAGGTCCCGCCTGCCTCCTGGGGGGATGGTCCGCTCCAGCGCCCAGCCCAGGACAGAGGAAGCCAGCCCCTCTATCTTCCAGAAAAGCTGTGGGCGGTCAGGGAAACGGAGCAGGCCAGTCAGGATGGAAAGAAATGAGGCAAGACTGAGAAACAGTGAGGCTGAAACAAGCAAGGTTCAGGCCCCGGGTGCTGGGACCCACGTGGCCCAGGAACTGGTCTTCACAACATTTATCCCCACCTCACCGCCCTAACTCCTCCTTATTCCCCAGACAGCAGCTGACAAGTCACATCTTAAGAGGAGGGGACTCCTAACCCCGCTGCGGCAGAAGTCTCTGCTGAAGGTCAGTCTTCCCCCTGGAAAGGACTGGTAGCTCCATGAGGACAGCGCCTTCATTCCTCTTGTGCACTCTGTCCCCAGCCACACCAATGAGGGAACAAAGCTGGAGAAAGAGCGTGGCAGGGAGGAAGGCAGGTAGCCGAGCTTCCCCCACTAAGGATGGCCCATGGTGATGGGCCCCAGAGCAGCCCCAGCGATGTCTATGTCTTCGCCCTGATCCCTGGAACCTGTCCGCGAATGTGTCACCTGTCAGGGCAGAAGAGACTTTGCAGCTATGGTTAAACTAAGGACCTTGAGAGGGGGAGACTCTCCCAGACTGTCAAGGTGGTCCCAGTGAAAGAGGGAGGCAGAGGGTCAGAGAGCGGATGCCACACAGCTGGCTCTAAGGATGGAGGAAGGGGCCAAGAAGCCAAGGAATGCAGACGGCCTCTAGCAGCTGAAGGAAGCAAGGGAGGAGATTCTGTCCCCTAGAACCTCCCGAGAAAAACATCCTGCCAACGCCTAACGTAGCCCAGGGGGATCTGATTGGCATTTCTGACCTCCAGGGCTGGGAGATGATTTATCTAAATGGTTTTAAGCCACTGGGTTTGAGGGAACATGTCACAGAGGCCAAGGAAACTAATATCCCCATACATACAACACACTCTCAGGACCCACCAGCCAGCCTTTATCGGCCCAAGTGCGGTGACATCAGACACAGGCAGACAACTACCAGAGAGCACGGAATCCTGCTTCCTTCCACTGCTGGGTCTGGGGAAGGTTCCAGTTCCCTGTCCCCTTGTAGCCAGGCCACCACGACACAGCTGGGCCTGGCCAGTCAAATGCCAGAGGACACCACACAAGTCTCTCCCAAAGCCGAAGGACGCAGCCACCAGCGCTGGGCCTCCTTGTCCTCCCTGTCCCTGCCGCGGAGGCCACAGAGCCACCAGATGGAAGGACTCCACCAGCCAGGGTCCCTACACACTGCTGGTGAGGAACAGGGTCCACAGCGACTGAGCAAGGTGCAACTTGCTTCAAGTCCCTGGGCTGGGGAGTCTTTGTCACAGCAGCAGAGCCTCACCCACCCGCGGATGCCCAGGGAACTGTCCATGGGAGCCACAGCTGCCACTCACATGCATTCAGGGGAACTGTCCAAATAGGAGCCTCAGCCGCCTCTAGAAGCACAGGCCATTGAACACAGACCCCTTTGATGTCCCCAAGGTCCTGTGACAGTTTCTACCTTGCATGGGGGAAGTGTGCCTTAGTCACTGAATGGCTGTGAAATGAAATCATTCTTCCAGACAGTGTGGAGGGAAAAGGGAAGACGGAGCAGGTTCCCACGGCTCCCACATATTGCACATGGCCCCGGTGTGCCTTTGAGGCGCACACCACAGCCATCCACAGCCACGCGCTGACACGGCCATCCTGACGTGGTCCTCCATTACTGCTTTCCTCAGGACCCCAAATGTCTTTTCATTTCTCTGCTTCTCAGCCAGGCCCCATCTGCCATGTCTGTGGCTGGGATTCCAGGAAGCTGATGGATATTTTCAGAGCTTTATTGTCCCATTTGTCACTTGCTAATTAGCTAGAAGTGACTAATCAGAAAACAGTGGGGAGGCAGAGGAAATACCCCCATTGTCCTGGCTTTTGGTTGCCCATGGTTACTCAGAACCCTGTGAGTGTATGTGATGGAACCGGGGAGGGGCGCAGAATCGGGTTAGGCCTTTCTTCGTTGTCTCCTGGTGTAAGGGGAACCTATGCGGCTGTGACCAGGCATCACTTCAGAATGACAGTGCTGTGGCCACCAGTGGGCAAAAGCCAAGGTCACTAAAGCCCCTGACTTCAGCCTTCTGGTAGTTTCTAATTGACAGGGCAGATACCAGCAGCACAAACAGCTCCACTGGGTCGTGGCCTATCCTGGCAATGGCAGCCACGTGACCCCGGGCCACACCTAGAGCACAGAGGGTGGAAGCCACATAGGCATTCTTTGATGGGATGTGACCTATTCTACACCATCCTGCCCAATGCTGCCAACGTTTCCCAGCCGAGAGGCTGAGGGGGCATAAGCAGAAGGAAACAACTAAAGCTCTGGATCCACCTGCACCTCCAGGAACAGGACCAGACCTTTCGGAGGCTGGGAGGGCATGCCTCCGCTGACTGCCACCTCCAAGGCAGGGCCCAGCCACACACACACCCGTGACCCATGACCTTCATGGCAACTCCACACCAGTGCTGTTCTTTATTCTCCCCCGTCACAGATAAGAACACTGAGGCTCAGAGAGCCTGCATGACCAGCCTCAGATCATGCAATGAGTATCTGGCAAAGCTGGGTATTAAATTCAGGTCTCTCTATATCTACCATGGAACAGTAAGGAGAGAAAGAGTGCTAATGGGGGCATAGGCAGGGTGCTCAGTGGGTCCTGCCTCAGTCCTACAGCCGTGGGGGTGGGATGAAATCGCATCACATAGGCACACGCACAATAATTCTAACACACATGTAGATATGCATGCACTGCCCATGCACGTGGCTGAGCATATTTAAATATGCACATGGGCACTTAGATGGCACACATGCAAATTCACATGCACGTACACACAGCACACTGTACACATGCACAAATACATGTGTACAAACATCACATTCGCATACACACACACACGTGCACATTTGCACGGTCTCTCCACATGAGAAGAGACTGTACGGCTGCCTCCAGAGGAACCAGCCAGCACCCCGTGCCCTGCTGGGCTTGGTCTACCCAGCTTGCCAAGTCTAGCAAAGGCCAGTCCTTGCCTTCGTCCTGTAGGGGCGATTTCATCACGAATGGCGCAATTTCCAAAGACAAATAAATAAAGAGGCGGTCTCAGCCCTGCCTCTCAGGACCACTGGCATTTCGCTCGGAGCCACTCTTCAATATCCCTCCCCACGCCCCCACCACACACATAGCCCAGCCATGAAAATCCCCTACGTGGGACAGTTTCCTGGGGTGCATGAAGCAGGCCAAGGCTAGCAAGGAAAACTGGCAGTTATCCGCGCTAGGAGAATTTCCCAGCAGCCCTTGGCTGCTGGCCCCTGACCTCGTGGGTGACAAAGTCCAACGAAGAAAACAGCAGATGTGAAACCAACAGCCCCCCATTTGCAAGCCTGGCATTTTCCAGGGTGAGGTTCTATGGAATGATTTACCAGCTCGGCCGGGTTAATCATTGCCTAAGAAATACAAATGGCTCCATCAACCTTCGGGCTTGTCACCTGTGTGCTGCTGCGGGTTGAGCAGCGCCCTTTTCACCCTGCAACCCACACTTAGGGTCCGGTTTGCTGACGAAGTCAGTGACCAATCATCAGAAAAGCCCCTTTCCCCGACTGCCTACTACACATCTGGCTTTGGGTCATGCTCTTTCCATCTCAGCCAGCAGTAGCACGCACCCAGCAGCTGAGCACAGGCCCATGCAGACAGACCTGGGTTCAAATGTCAGCACCAACAGTTCAGCCGTGATGCCAAGTCAATCCTTGTGTGTGAAATGGGCCGCTAAGAGAATGAAGGAGTCGATGGGTGTAAAGCTGTGGTTCTCAACGGGGGGCATTTGGCAACAAGCAGAGACAGCTTGTTTTCTTCAGACATGGAGTCTTGCTCTGTCACCCAGGCTGGAGTATAGCAGCATGATCATAGCTCACTGCAGCCATGAACTCATGGCTTCAGGCAATCCTCCTGCCTCTGCCTCCCAAGTAGCTAGGACTCCAGGTGTGCGCCACCACGCCTGGCTAATAGTTGTTTTTTCTGTAGAGGCAGGGTCTCCGTATGTTGCCCAGGCTGGTCTCAAACTCCCAGCTTCAAGTGATCCTCCCACCTCAGCCTCCCAAGGAACTGGAATTACAGGTGCGTGCCACCACACATGGCCTGGAGACATTTTTGGTTGTCACAACTGGGGTGGAAAGGTGCTGTGGGCATCTAGTGAGTGGAGGCCAGGGACAGTGCCATGGCGGTGTCCTCCCGCCATGCCCAGGACAGTGCCCACAATAAAGACTGATCCAGCTGGCTGTGTGTCTCACACTGTAATCCCAGCACTTCGGAAGGCCACGCAAGACAAGAGGACCGCTTCAGCCCAGGAGTTTGATAACAGCCTGAACAGCAAAACAAGACACTGTCTCTACAAAAAAAATTAAAAATTAGCCAGGAGTGGTGGCATGTGCCTGTAGTCCTAGCTACTTAGGAGGCTGAAGGTAGGAGGATCACTTGAGCCCAGGAAGTTGAGGCTGCAGTGAGCCAAGACTGTGCCATTGCACTCTAGCCTGAGGGACAGAGGGAGACCCTGAGTCAAAAAAAAAAAAAAAAAAAAAAGTGATCCAGCCTTAGATGTCGGGAGGGCTGAAGCTGAAAACTCATGATGTATATACTACAATGCCTGGGTCAAGGTGAGCCCCAGATAAACGTCAGCTGCTGTTATGATCTGGAAATTGTCCCAAAAGCCTTACGGCATGACATGATTGTCACCGTGCCAGAGGCTGGGATCAGAGAGGCTGCGACTTGTGTGGGTGACAGGAAGGGCAGGGCTGAGTAGGTCTGCCTACTATCCTTCTATCCCACAGCACCTGGCCCTGGGGCACAAGCTGGCCCCAGGCCCGGGGTCCCACTGTCTAATTTGGGTGTCTACCAAATTCCCCCCTCACTGCCCCATAGCTGCAAACCAGCCTCTCCAAGTCTTCTTCATCTCGCACTTCCCCAAAGGGAAGACAGGCCGCTTCCTGAAGTGCTTTTCTGGGTACACTGCACTGACAGACACGCATGTCTGGATGCTGCCGGCCTCTGAGCAGCTGCCTTCCTTCCTCTTCCTCCTCCCCTTCCTACCTTCCACCTGCCAACCTCGGCTTTTGCCCGAAACAGTAAGTTTGTCTCAAAGGCCCAGCTACCCCTCTGAGCAAGGTGTGCAG
Source organism: Cebus imitator (assembly GCF_001604975.1). Taxonomy (NCBI): domain Eukaryota; kingdom Metazoa; phylum Chordata; class Mammalia; order Primates; family Cebidae; genus Cebus; species Cebus imitator. The sequence goes on along the minus strand of NW_016107452.1, from coordinate 4,430,371 downwards.
CCCTGGCCCTACAAGCCAGGCCCTCCTCTGAATTCACTGTCACTGGCTTTGGGACCCTCAGTCCAGTGTGCCCAACACAAGAGATGGTCTGCAAAGACCCTCTATCTGGCCGGAAAGGCCAGCAGGGAGCCTGGGCAGGGGTCTTTCTGCAGTGGCGGCAGAGGTCTGCGTCCCCCTCCAGAATCACCCTCGCAGCACCCATCCCATACCCTGGGCCACATAAACACAACACAGGGTCTACAACCCAGCCATGCGGAACCCCTTCCATCTCTCTTTCTGGAGGCCAGGCCTCGATTCATGCACTTCCCTCTACCAGGGATGCTGTCCCCCTACTTCTCTGCCCCAGATCCTCCTCACCTGACTTAAACGTCACTGAAACCTCCCTGCCTCCAGGAGCCCACGCAGGGATCGGCCATCACGCATCTGTGTGCCCACGTCCCAGCCCAGACTGCCCTGCACAGTCACAGAAGATGTGCCAGTCTTTAGGCTGTGAACTCCCGGGGGAGGTGCCTTTACAGCCCAGTGCCAGATCAGCACCGTCCAGGGGGCTCTCGTGATGCTGGGAATGTTCTACACCGGCCCTCTCCAGTGCAAAAGCCACTCATCATGCATGGCTGCAGAGCACCGGAAGTTGGCTATGTATGTGCCTGACAAGCTGAATTTTTAGTCTGGTCTAAATTTTAACTGAATATAAATAGCCACACATGGCAGTGGCTAATCCTCCAGCCAGCACAGGTCTAGAGGGATGTCTAGGTCATATCCAGTGCTCCACGCACCCTGGGCGAGACAATGACTGAACGATGAGTGAACAGCACTTAGTTCTCACCCACCTTTCTTGCCTCACACCATCATCATTTGACTTCTAACTTCTCCATGAGGCTGCCGCTCCCTGCAGGCAGGAAACTCACAGCTGTTTTCGCTCACGGCTGTAACCTGTGCTTTCTTCAATTCCTGACACACAGACCCTCAGTAACTAGTAAATACTAGTTAGAAGAATTAACACGTGAATGAATGAACCGCCTGCAACTCAGACCCTCTTCCCCACCAAGCCTCACAAAAACTGTCATGAAAAAGGAAACAGGGCCAGGCGCGGTGGCTCACGCCTGTAACCCAACACTTTGGGAGGCCGAGGCCGGTGGATCACAAGGTCAGGAGATCAAGACCATCCTTGACAACATGGTGAAACTCCATCTCTACTAAAAATACAAAAATTAGCTGGGCGTGGTGGCACGCGCCTGTAATCCCAGCTACTTGGGAAGCAGAGGCAAGAGAATCTCTTGAGCCAGGGAGACAGGTTGCAGTGAGCTGTGATTGCACCACTGCACTCCAGCCTAGGCAACAGAGAAACTCAGTCTCGGGAGAAAAAAAAGAAAAGAAAAGAAAAACAGTCCCTTTGGGTGGGTTTCAGAGTGTACCTCCAGCCCAATTCATCCTCTTGCTAAAGGGATCGTCACTCTGCATGCTGGCTCTGTCCCGCGTGGCATCAAGAGGGAGCTTCTGCCACCCGCGGATGAGGCATCCTTCTCTGTGCCTTCTCCCGCTGCCCCAGGAAGCCATGGGAGAAGTAGGGCAAGTCCGTCTTCTCTTGAGTGAGAGAAAAGGATCAGGATTTCTGATTTCCCTGGGCTGCCATTCCCTGCCTCCTGGCCCTGGTGGCAGGATGACCCCAGGAGGTTTCAGGAAAAAACGATAACTCATAAGAACCAGGGTAAATTTGAGAGCCTATTATAAATCAAATACCTTTCATCCTCGACTGCTGGCTGTGTTCTCCAACGCTGCTATTCACAGCGCACGTCATCTGCGTTTCCCCCACCCACCGTCCCGTCCCACTTCCTTCTGATGTAGGTCACGGTGGATTCTCCCTGCGTTCACTAGATATACCTGCGGCGAGGGGGGTGACACCGCTTCAAGCAAATTTAGCAATTCTCTTACAGGCATGTGGGAATCCTGTGCTCGCTCATTCAGCCGAGACCCAGACTTGTAACTGCATGTGGAAATCCTGTGCAAAGCCCCTGGGGCCCACAGGAGGGCAGGCAGGAAAGCTTCTATGCCCAGGTAAGCTGGGTGTTTGGAGCTTGAATGCCACTGTCATTTGGAAACGATGCTGAGAAGGGTTCGATTTCTAAAATAGAAGCAGATCACTCAAGTAGTATCTTGCCCTAGTTTTACCGTGAGCATCGTAGGTCCACCCCATGCTGTGTGACCTGGAGCAAGTCACTTCTCTCCCAGCCTCATGCTTCCATCTGTAGATGGGGGAGGGTGTCAGAGCTCGACCCATAGAGCTGTGTGGATTAAATCCCATTCAGAGTACCAAGCACAGAGCCTCTGCACACAGGAGGCGCTCAGTAAACAAGTGTTATTATTGATGTTGTCACTGCTATTTGCACACTCCCTTTTAGCTACATGATACAAGCATCATCTTACTACAGAACATAAGCTTCAGCTCCTTCACTCTGAGGAACATAGAGCATGCCCCCTCTTCCGGGTACTGTGTGCTAAGTACTGGTGATACCAGGACGGGTTTGTCTATGGGCGTTCGTCTCTAGCAGCGAAGCAAATCCTGGGATAACGAACACCTGAAGTCAAACACCAAAGTACCTGTGGTCAGCGTGTCTCAAAGGATGGAAGAAGCTAAGACACTCAGCAGTGAGGAGGGCAGGCCTGCGAGGGTTTCACACCCATACGAGCTGAGTGGGTAAAGTGGAAAGGGGAACCCTGGCCGTGGGCCTGGCATCTTCTAGGAGTCCAGGATTTTACAAGATCATGGGCTCTTTTGGGCAACAGCAAAAGGTCGTTTGTGGCTGGAGCACAGGGTGTCTGGTAAGGAACTGGCAGGAGATGAAAACGAAAAGATTTAAGTCTGGCCCCAAGTCAGCCTCCTCTGCCAGAAAAATGAGGGGTTGAACTTTGTCCTGTAGATGACAGAAGGGTTTTAAGTACCACTCAGAAAGTTACTCTACCCTGGAGACTGAAAGCACACCCCTCCACGCACACGCACACACGGCATACACATAGCACACACATACACCCTCTCCACACATGCATGTGCACACACAACACTCCACACATACGCAGAGACACACATATACACCCATGCACATATACACACATGCATATATACGCACATACAAATACCCCTACACCAAACATATCCACGCACACACACAGGCACACACACGTACACACACACACACATACACCCCTGTGGTAGTCCTGGCGCCATGCACTGGACTCTGAGCAGAAACGGGAGCCCCTAGGCTCCAAGATACAGTAAAAAGGAGGTGGCCTGAGAGCCACACAGAGGCCGGGAAGGTCAGCAGCAGACTGTTTAGAGAAGGAAATATTTAAAAACAAGAGGTTTCCTGCACGCGCGCGCGCACGCACACACACACGTACACACACTCTCTCACCCCTTGAGGATGAGAGAGAGTCCTATGGGCAATTCTTTCAAAATAATGCCCACACAGGTTCACGCCACACACACAGCACCAAAGAGACTTTGTGATAATAAAAAAAAAAAAAAAAATATTTTTCACTTGCATGACTCTCCAGCCTCGGTCTCAATTGAGAGCTGAAGTCACCCCTCTGCCCGGCACCCACATTTAACAGAGATGCGTGGACACGACTTAGGAGTCTGTCTCCGTGAATTCAGACCCACTGTGCACAAGGTGTATGTGGAACCCCACAAATGGTGGATAATTGGGGCAGGGGGTCCCTTGAGCGTCCAGTGCCTGCCCTTCCTTCTCTCCTTTCCCCTCTTCTGGGCTGATGAGCTGTTTTCTAAGGGGAGTGGGTACCCCAAGGAGGCTCACTCACAAGGGAGATTTCTCATGCCAGGCGGGGATGCAATAAAAATGTTCTGAAGCTCCTTAAAATACTTGTGTTCTCGTAAGTAAGACAAACCTCTTCCTAACAATACGATTCAGACCTGTGATTAGCTCAGTAAACCCTCTTCTTTAGACAGAAAGTAGGAGGTGAAATGGAAGGGACTCCGGGGGTCATAGCTGGACTGGTGGAAGATGATTTTTTAAACAATGAGTCAAACTTACTTATTTCCTTGGAAGGAAAGACTGCCTGAGCCAAGTAAAACTTTCTCTTTGTCTCGAAAAATTAAATCCCCATCCTTTGTTAGGCCTGATATAGAAGGCAGGCACTGTTCTAAGATAGTAGCTTGTTTTATCCTCGCCTTAACTCTAGGTGGGAAAACTGGGGCACAGGGCCGGGGGGCTGTGACTGACTTGCCCAAGGTCATAGACAAAAGCCAGGATTGGAACCCAAGCTGTCTGGCTCCAAGAGTCAGACTCTTACCCCACGACCCGGACGCCACCGCCTTTCAGCGCCCTCCGTCCTGCTGCTCTGCTACAAAAGGGAGGTCACAGGCTGGCTCAGGATGTGGCAGAGAGCCTTGGATGGCCCTGAACTTCAACGCAGGGACACTGGCCAATGCAATGCCTTAGCAATAAGCAGCCAGCTACAGGCGTGGGTAGGATTGTTTCTGAAAGTTCTCACGGGACCAACAAAGAGCGCTCTCTGGCTGCCGCGTAGCACTGGACATGATTGGGGAAGGCAGGAGACGGTGTCGTTGTACTTCCAGCCAGGAAGCAGGGCCACAGGTGTCACCCTGCCATCTCAGAACCACAGAGTGTTCAGATTCCCAGAGCCAGACCCAGCCCACCTCTCAGGTGCGCTCACCTGGAGCGAAGTAACTTCTTCTAGGCCACACAGCAAGCCATCAGCAGAACAGGGGTGGCACACGGTGCCAAGAGCCAGGCCTGGGCCCTGGCCACCTCACGTGCTCCAGCGGGCGGGGCTCTGGAACGAACTGACTCTGAACCAGCCCCTCACCAGGCCTGGAACAGAATTCACAACCTCCCAACGAGTGAAGCCACAAGTCAAGCTACTTTCCGTAAACCAATGCAAACTGTTCCTTTTCGCTGCTCTCCGGTGCTGGGGACGGGGCTGTGGATTGAATGCTTGTGGCCCCTGGAAATTCCTGTGTTGAAGACTTGATGCCCCAATGTGATGGTATATGGAGGTGGGGCCTTTGGAAGGTGATTAGGGCCTGATGAGAACATGAAGGTGGGGCCCCGAAGACAGGGTAACTGTGTTTATAAGAACCTCATAAGAAGAGAGGCCAGAGTGCCCTTTCTCCACCATGTGAGGCCATAGTGAGAAGGTAGCTGTCTGAAAGCCAGGTAGACAGCCCTTGCCCAAACCCAGCCATGCCAGCACCTTAATCTAGAACGCCCAGCCTCTGAAACAATGAAAAACTCAATGTCTGTGGTTTAAGCCATCCAGTCTATGGTATTACATTACGGCAGCCAAGTCTAACACAGATGGAGAATGTGACCCTCAGATGAAGGTCCAGAAAAAACACACTCCTGCAGGTTCCATTCCCAAATGTAGGTCAGTTTCACCTGCCTGTCAAGATCACCTACTACGCCATGCTACGAATCTCCTCTGTGCCTCACAGAGCATACAGCTGGGGCTCAAGAAATGCCTGTGCGACAAACAGATCTGAGCACTGATGGGGTGTCTGGGCATTTAATAAAATAGCTGGCCCCCACTTTAATTCTCATTCACAGGTAAAAGACTTAGCTCCCATTTTCACAGAGCTCCCCACCTGGGAGTCTTCAACCTCAAAATAAACCAACTCCTGCTGCTTTCAAAATCTGGACTGCCACACCCAGCAAGTCTGCCTCTCAGCATCTACTGAGAGTCCCAGATAAGACGGCTTGTTCCCGAGCCATGTCTAAGAGTGAAAAACGAGAAAGGACCTTCACACCCATTGACCCAGGGTGGGGCCCTACCACGTTGTGGAACGTGATGTAGCAGCTAAACAGAATGAGGTCAGTCTATGGTTATCAGAACCAGTGGTGGTGAACCCAAAAAAGTCCATTACAGGAGAAAATCATTAAAACAAGAAAAAGACATTTCATCTTTGCTGAAAGCATATGAAGGTATATCTGTTCTCCGTCTCTTGTAGGAGCGATGAGGCCTTCCTTTGTAGACGGTCTCTCTGTCCTTCTCACATAAACACACGCCCGATGCCCGGTTGACAAAGTGCAGCTTCCGTTTCTCCAAAGACCCTCTCGAGGCTGTCTGATTATTATGGTCTTTTCCCGTTGTTTTACAGATCTCTCACCTACAACATCCGCTGTTTTGTGGGGATACTCCACTCCACTGAGATTCCTCAAGCATCCCATTCAGCTTTCATAAAGACAACCGCTCTCTCTTCACAGTCGTATTTCGTAAGTTTACGTCATCTTCAAGTAAACTGTGTAAATCCAGTAAACTCTCACCTGCGTAATCAGGTTTGGTAAACAAACAGCTCAGCTCATGGACAAAGACTGTGAGGGTCCCAAGAGCATCCCAGGAGCCTGGGGCATCGGTCAGGGGCTGGAGTGGCTACACTGGCTGCGTCTATTAAATAACAGCCCTCTGCCACTGAGAGTTAGAGCGCAGGTTACACGGCTCTACCATGCACATCTCCAAAACACATCTCCAAGAATTCTCACTGAGTGAAGAAGTAAACTGCAGAAAGATCTATACGATAGGATTCCTTCTATGCTTAAAGAATCTCATATAAAATTATACCATATACTTTCTATAGAATCATCTGTTTGCATGTAATAAAGGAAAAAACCCTAGAAGGATGGGATATGGGGTAGGATCAGGGTCAGTGGTCGAGGAAGGGGAACTTCAGACTTTTCTGTTAAGGCACTGCTTTTCACAAGAAGAAGATACTTATATATACAGTATGTAACTGTGTTTTGTGTATTTAATCATCAAGACTTAACAGAGGGGTTCAGCACCCAAAACAAATACGCCCCGAGCCTGATAAGTATGCAACTTAAAAAAAAAAACCACTCAAGAAACATTCGACTGGCTTCAAAGAGGCCAGGGCAGGTGCAGTGGCTCACACTTATAATCTTTTAGGAGGCGGAGGCAGGAGGATCACTTGAGCCCAGGAGTTTGAGCTCAGCCTGGGCAATGACAAAACCCATCTCTACAAAAAAAATACAAAGGTTATCTGGGTGAGGTGGTGTGCACCTGTAGTCTCAGCTACTTGGGAGGCTGAGGCAGGAGGATCACTTGAACCTGAGAAGTCAAGGCTGCAGTGAGCAATGATTGTGCCAGCGCACTCCAGCCTGGGCAACAGAGTGAGACCCCGCCAGGGTGAGCAAGCCCACCTCATGGGTCAGAGGCAGCACAGGATGGAGCTCTCCAACAGGCAAGACTAAGGAAAGCTGGGAACTCATCAAACTGGTGTGCTCTGACCAGACACACAGGTCAGGAATGTTGGTCACTAAGCCACCTGGTGACCAAGGACTTTCAGCCCTTGCTTTGTTTGTCCATTCGGACGGATGTGCTCCACATCTGATAAATTCATAATAAAGTGACACTAAAAGTGACCTTTCAAGGTGGCTGAGATGACTAAGCAAATTAGAGAACTACTTTCAGCTTCATTCACTGCCACAGTTCGTTTCTGTCATTCATCCACCTATGACATGGTGGTCCCTGCGACGTCCGGGCCCAGCGCTCAGGGCTGGGGACAGAGGTGTGCATACAGAGAGACACAGAGCAACCAGTGGATGAGTTATTATCTCATGTAAACTGCAGTACGAATCACATGCTCTGAACTGCGCATTTATAAAGGGAATGACTACCCTGTGGCCAGGGAGCGGTCACGGAAGGTGCTGGGGAGGTGGAGGGAATTAGGGCTGTGTGAGTGAGGCAGGAGGGAGGCTTAGTCTTGCTCTTCGCAGGAACTGCGGGCCTCAGGTGACAGGGAGGCAGCCCCAGCTAAGAAAAGGAAATGGGACTCCTGGGTAGGAGCAGGTGAGGAGCTCCAAGGTGCAGGGACAGTGGGAGAGGCAGGGCCAGACAGAAACACACCTAGCCCTGTAGCCCAGATCAGAACAAGGAGTGTTTACTAAAAGCACCAGAGGAGCAGAAGGATTCTTGAGCAGAGAAGTGGCATGCCCTTCTCCCACTCCCAACAGAAAATGATGATTGAGCAGATCTCTGCTTCCCAAACGACCCTAGTGTGCATCCATCCCCGCAGGGCCAGCAAACATTCGTTTCAAGCCCCCCTAGGCAGCCAGACGCTGTGCAGCTGCCCCCGCCCGTCATCCTCCGCCCACAGGGACTCATGGTTAGAACCTTCTCACCATTCCGCTCAAACCTTCAGACCGCTGGGCTGATGGAAACATTCCCAAAATGTTTTTCTGTGCAATTAAGATGCCTGCCTGGAAAATCCCTGCTGCAAGCATTTCTTTCTCGCAGGAGGCTACACCCAACTGTTTTGCTGCAAGATTCTGCATCACAAAAGGGATATCCCCGGCTAATCCGACATTCAAACGAATGGAGAATCTGGGCTGCCTGAATTCAGGGTAATCGCCCCATCAGTGTGTGCTCTTCCTCAGCATAATCTAATCAAATTTCCTGTGTGTATGAACATTAATACTGTTGTCTGACCCACAGTGAACTTGTAAATAGCCTGATTATATCAACCTTAATAGATCAGGTTTCCACAAACAGATGGACACTGTTCGTTTTATTTTAATTTAAAATGAACACAATTTCCACTGGATACAGATAAAATTAATGACCTTAAGATGGAATCAACTTGCCTGTGAAAAAAAATCTGGTAATCATATTATTGCCCGAGAAGATCATAACACAGTCTTGGTTTGAGATATCACGTGCCATTTTGACATTAATGCCTTTTTCTATTTCCTGGGAATGAGACTATCCTAATACATTCTTTGGGGTGGACTCAACGTCAGTGTGATTTGGCTTAAATGGCAAGGGAGAGATTACCACCCCAAAATTACTGAAACCAAGAGATCCACAGGATCAAGACCAGACCAAGAAAATCTTATAAAATGGTAATCAAATCAATTTCCTCCCAAAACCAGGCTCTTCTTAAATTGCAGATATCAACTTACTCAGCTTATGAAGTAAGAACATGGAGACAAAGGCTGGCCCCAAACAAATCCAATGAAAAAATAAAACAGCTAACCCACAGCACATTCACTAATGATGATGAAACTGTTTTAGACCACGCTTCAACTTTGTTCCAACAATCCCTGCAGTGAAATTCGGCAGCCTTTTCTCAGCATTTAGGCAGTTGGGCCACTGCAGGCAGGAGCCACCGCCGTGGGTTGCCTATGTCTTAAGTGTCTCTATGAGTTTCTACTGGCAGCCAGCCCATGATTATCGGTGTCACTCTGAGAATCAGACCGCCCCAGGTCTGAGCCCCTCTTGACTTCCTACCACATACCTAATCCGGGCAAGTCGTTTCACTTGCCTGAGCCTCAGTTACTTCATCTAAAAATGGGTACAATGATAGTAGCTGCCTCACAGGGTTAAGGGGGAGCAATGCTACCATGGTGTGTGTGTGCGGCCGGGTGCAGTGGCTCACGCCTGTAATCCCAGCACTTTGGGAAGCTCAGGCAAGTGGATCACCTGAGGTCAGGAGTTCGAGACCAGCCTGACCAACATGGTGGACCCTGTCTCTACTAAAAATAACAATAATCTGTCAGGCGAGGTAGCACACACCTGTAACCCCCCCCCAGCTTCCTGGGAGGCTCAGGCAGGAGAATTACTTGAACCCAGGAGGCAGAGGTTGCAGTGAGCCAAGATCATGTCATGGCACTCCGGCCGAAACTCAGTCTCAAAAAAAACAAAAAGAAAAGGAAAGAGACTGTGGTGTGTGTGATGGACTGGACATGGTATCTTCTGCAGGGCAAGCCCCCGACAAGTGGAAATCACGGCTGTCATTGTTCTGTCCGGAATGCCTGGTCTCTTCCCACCTGCCTCGGCCTGACAACCAAGACTGCACCCAGGGCGCTCTCTGCCCTCTGTGAGTTCCCCTTCACACCTGCAGCTGACCCTTGCCCTGCACCCCACCACCCCAATCTCTTGCTGCCACTTCACACCACAGGGCATTTCCCTGCTCAAAGGGACAGGCTCCTGAAATCCTCATGGCTAATCCTCCACTGAACTTTCACAAAACTCCCATTTGGGGCATTTTTCTTTTTTCAACAGAGATGGGAGTCTCGCTATATGGACCAGGCTGGTCTTGAACTCCTGGTCTTAAGCAATCCTCCCATCTCAGTTTCTCGAAGTGCTAGGAATACAGGCATGAGCTACTGTGCGCAGCCTCTATTTCGGGGTGGGTGTGTGTGTGTGTGCGCACGCGCGCGCGTAAACGGAGACTCTCTTTGTTGCCCAGGCTGGAGTGTAGTGGCACAATCTCGGCTCACTGCAACCTCTGCCTCCTAGGTTCAAGTGATTCTCCTGCCTAAGCCTCCTAAGTAGCTGCGACTACAGGTGCATGCCACCGTGCCTGGCTAATTTTTGTATTTTTAGTGGAGACAGGGTTTCACCATGCTGGCCATGGTCTTGAACTCCTGGCCTCAAGTGATCTGCCCACCTCAGCCTCCTGAAGTGCTGGGATTGCAGGCGTGAGCCACCGCGCCTGGCCTATTTGGGGCATTTCCATCCAACTTTATTTCTCAGGATGCCCCAACACTCCAGGCCAGCTCGGGCTGACATGTGAACACTGAGATGGGCAAGACGGTGAGTAAGCACCCACTTGGGTCTGCACCCTGGTTCTGCCATGACTGGTTCTGAAGTTTCCCGCAACTTACTCTTAAACTCACACAAGTATGTCATGGGGAAAACGCCAGACAAAATCATACATGCTGAACAACTGCACAGATGCGGAGTTCAGAAGCGGGCAAAACCATTAGACGCTGATAGAAATCAGGAGAGCAGTTTCCTCTGGGGGGAGCAGCAGCTGTCCTGGGGAGCGGGGCACGGGGCGGGGTGCCGCTCAGGATGTTGCCTCTTGATTTGGGTACTGGTTACAAGTGCGTGCTGAGTTGGCAAAAATGCATTGAGCTGTATGTATGCATGTTTCTGGATGTATGTTATACATGTATGTTTCTATAACAACATCTTACTGGAATAAAAAGACAATCAGTGCCTCAGCTTCCTCGTCTAAAAAAGGGGACGTATCACACCTACCACAAAGGCTGGTGCTGTTGTCCCTTGGCCTCCTGCCCTACATAAGTTCTACCCACTTCATCTAAAGGTCATGAGCTAGGTGTCCATCCTAAGGTAGCCAGCACTAGCACTGTAGAAAGAAACTTCTGGGGGTTGGTTGTGCCACTATGTGAATATACTTTACCCTACTGAACTGTACACTTAAAAATGGTTAAGACAGGACATTATGCTCTGTGTATCTTATCACCAATTTTTTTGAAAAGAGCAAGGACAGTACATCAGTGGTAACTAACAGAATGCCTAAGAGAATATTCTTTCTCTGACAGTCAATTTATAATGCCCTTGAGTTAATGACAGGTGAGAGAGGCACCGAACACCAGGCACAGAGGCCGCACTGGGTCCGTCCAGACACCTCTTCCCTGCACAGCGTGAGGTAAGATGGAGACTTCCAATTTCCACAGCAAGGCGGGGAGCACTTCCAAGTGCCTTTAGTCATCCTCAGAACAAGTTCCAGATCACCCACAGCACGCTGGAAGCCTTTACACCAACCACGCCTCTCTCTGTGAAATTTTAAAGTCATTAACACTTACCTGATTTCAAAGGTTTTCCAGGGAAATTGATCTTTATGCTGGCTGGTTACGGCTACTCTGCAGAGCCAGGGGTTGGGGGGACGCTTCAGGTCCCACTTACGAGTTTACACTGCAGACAGGGATCATATTGATCTACAGCACACAGCAGACACAAGGTCCCTTGTCACCGAAGTTCCCTGGGCCCTCAGGTGACATGACTCTCTCTGGGAGGAGATCCAAGATGCTCTTGCCTTGAAGTCCGCATAGACAATTTTCTCCAAAAGCCTGGAACATGTCAACTGACCTGGAGTCCTTGGAGCTTGTGGGAATGCTCAAACGCAAAACTTTCTAACACTGTAATAGCTTGTCAGCCCGTTCAGAGTCTGGAGTGTCCTCCGTAATTTATGCTGGGAGGGGAAGGTGGGTCACAGAGTCCAACATCTGTAAATAAGTGATCTGAACACCCAAGGGCATCTGATCACCAAACTAACAGATGCTATAAAGCGAAGATGCACCTTACAAAAAGTCAACATGAATTTACTAATAGATTAAGGGCTTTTTCTATGTCAGGCACGGTACTACAAAATTCACGTCTCTGATCTCATTCTTGCTAGTAACTTCATGCAGCTTTTTCTGACTAGCTCCACTTAGAGAAAGAACTTACTACAGCTGTTAAAAAAAAAAAAAAATAGCATTCCAGCGCTATGCCATGAGCAGAAATGACAGGAAAGAAGCACCAGGAAGCATCGTGAGACATAGCCCATGAGAAGGTCAAATACACTGGAATTTTCTGCAGGTGAGATTCTGAGACAGCATCTGGCTGTGTGACCTTGGGCAAGCTGCTTGACCTCTCTGGTGCCTCAGCTCCTTCATCTTTAAAAGGAGAAGGCTCAATTTTAAAATATTATGAATCTAGAATAACTAAAACAGCACAATGGCAGAGCAAGGACAGCACATCAGTGGTAACTAACAGAAAGCCTAAAACGAATCTTAGCACATATTTGAAAAATTTGGTTGTCTGATAATAGCAATATTTTAAAGCAACGGAAAAAGGGCACATTATTGAGTTAATGACAATAGACAATTTGCTAACTATGTGGAGGAAAGGAAAAGTATTATTCCCTACTTCACAGCTTATACCAAAAATTAATCCTAGGTGTAGGTGCTTATTTCTAGGTTAATTTTACAGTTCTGTGTTTTTAAAATGGGGAATGTTTGCTCCATCTTAAAATTTAGAAGAACTCTTTAAGCCACAAAGACACTAATTAAGAAGTCACTAATTAAGACACTCAAGTCTGACCACAGAAAAATATAAATCTTCTATATATCAATGAATAACTCAAACAAAATTAAGAATCCAGAAAAACAAAAAAAGTTAGAGGATAATAACCGCTACATAAATAACCTGAAAAAGGATGAACAGTTTCCTGTATTTCAAAAGACATCCTTACAATCTACTTTTCTTTTTTAAGGCACATGCCATCATTAAAAATAAAACACACAAGGAATATAAACAACATGCAGAGGAAATGCAAATAGTCAGCAAACCCTTAAAATGAGGGAGGTGAATGAGGCGCTAATGGAACAAATCCTGACTGAAGGCCGCTGGTAACACTCGCACTTTTAGAAAGCTCACAGTCCACTGCAATTGGGAACGTGTGGCCTTGCCATGTTTTCAGAGGGATGCATTCCTGAAAGTCCTGGCTTCGAGACACACCTGGCCACAGGTTACTCGGGACGTGCCTGAGTGCAGGAAGCAGAACACCGACAAGTAGCCCAGCTCCAGCCTGGAGGAGATGTTCCGACCCAAAGACAGCGGTGGTACTGTGTGCAGGGGCTCCCACGAGACCCTCTCCCGCTCCGCCTAGAACCAGATGATGGGGAAAAGAAAATGCTCATCTCTGGGACCTTCCTTCCCATCTGCAGCCACCTCCACTGCCCAGAAGAGGCTCAACGTGATGGAGATGGAAGGAAGGGGCGGGAGAGGTTTCTGCCTCCTCCTTCTGACTAGTGCTCCCTGCTGTCCTACATGGAATTCACCCCCGGTCATGCTCTTGGATCAGCTAGTGTAGTCCTTTAATTATAAAAACAAAGCACATAATGAGAATAATATAAATAATTATGTACATAACCTTAGCTACCATGTGCTGAGTGGCTACTACATACTTAACAAGCAAACTTTACTCCAATGGACAAAGTGTGGTGCTGCAAAGCTTGACTGATGGATGATTCATTCATTCGTTCGCTCACTCAAAAGTATGTACTGAGCATCTACCAGGTACCAAGTCCTGTTCTCAGTGCTGGGGAGACAGTCGTGGGGAAACAAACAAACAAACAAAACCCCTGCCTTTCCAGTGGGATGAAATAAACAAAATAAGAAACACATGGTGTGTCAGATGATAACACATGCTCAGGAGAAAAAAACTAGGACAGGGAACAAGAACCAAAAAATTGTGGGAGTGGGTGCCAAATTTTTGGATGAGATGGTCAAGGACAGCCCGAGAAGGTGACTTCTGAGTGGAGACAGGAGGGAAGCGAGAGGGTGTGTGGAGTGGGTGTGTAGGCGACGGGCGTCCCAGGCAGAGGAAGCAGTCAGGGCGAAGGCCTTGGGGCACAGCCAGCTTGGCATGTCCAGGGAGGAGGCCCAGATCACACCATCAGTAAGGGAGGGAGGCTTCCACTTGCTGTACCGTCTGGCCAGATGGGTGCGGGAGGCAACGTGGTGTGTCAAAGATCACATGGTAAATCAATGAGAGAATAGCCAGGCATGGCACACTGGGGACAGGGCTGCATCCTGGGGAGTCACACCCATCCACATCCCAGCACTCTGATGCCACGCCTCCACCCTCCTTGGGGGCTCCTAGAGGAAAGGCCCAGGTGACAGCTCTTCCCTGGCACCAGGTGGGTCCCCTGGCTTCACCTCCTGCTTGCTTGGGCCCTGGGAAAGGTTCTCCTGACTCAGCTGCTGGGTGAGCCGATGCTTCCTGTGGTGGCAAGACTGAGTGAGGGGATGTGCGTCAGTCCCTGGGGAGGCTCAGTGCGAACTGCAGGATCCTAATGGTCCTTAAAGCGACTGAAAATACGTTCGGGGATTTATACGTTGGGCTCGATGTATTGGCCTCGCAGGAGAGGTCATACTTTTCAAAACTGGCGACGGTCAACCTTCTAAAAGACAATTTTATCTGTGTGTTTGCCTCCTATAGCAGCATGTGGAACATACACGCACACGCAGGTGCACACACACTTCTACCAAACACACATCCGAATGTGAACACTATTTGTTCAACTTCGACATCTAATGATGAGATGATCTGCAGCCAGGGTGAAGATACGCAGAAAGCACGGGCTCTTGAGTCTCAGGACTGCAGTCTGAAAGTAGTGGAAACACTTAAGACCTGGGTACCTCGGGCAACTCACTTCTTTAGCTGTCCTTGGCCTCAATTTCCTTATCTGTAAAGTGGAGCTCACCAGACTACTATGAGAACTACGGAATAAAGCACCCGACTCAGTGCCAGACACCCAGAAGCAGTGCCATGAAATGGAAGCTATCAAATCGCAAGATGGTTTTAGAAGTATGTGCAGTGCAATCATTTCACTTAGAAGACAAACCAAACCCACGTAAGCAAATTTATGAGCCATTTCTAATGGCAACGGAGGTGAGATAATCAGCAACTAGCCCCAACTAGTAATTTGCAACAGAAACGAACGTTTCTTAGTCAATCATCTTTTCTTTCCCCCTTCCTGGTGTGACCTGGTTTGAATCAGCCAGTCTGGGAAAAGCGATGACACACGGGTTGACCTCTTGAAAGCAGTTAACTTGGAAGGAACAGCAATGATTCTTAAACCCAGTGAACCCAGTCCTCTAAGCAAAGGTCGGCTGGCAGGCCCAGGCTTGCTCCTCAAGGTGCGGCCCAAGCCTCTTCAAGCCATGCGAGCACGTCATGGAGATGCCTCAAGTGTCCCAACTTCCTACTTGGTCAGCGCTAACCATGCAGGTAGAGATGGCCCAGCGTGGAAAACAAAACACAGGCAGGGTCACAGAATCGAGACTGGACTGAGCGCACTGGTGTCCCAGGACCACCTGAACAAAAGACCAGAAACCAGGCAGCCTGTACATCAGCAGCGTATTTTCTTACAGTTCTGGAGGCTGGAGTCCTAAGTCAAGAAGTCAACAGGGTTGGTTCCTTCCAGAGGCTCTGTGGCAGGGTCTGCCCCCCGCCTCTCTCCGCTCTGGGGCTGCCAAGATCCTTGGCATTCCTTGGCTAGCAGCTGCATCTGTCTCTGCTGGTGCGTGTCCCTGTGTGTCTCTCTGTGTCCACATTTCCCTCATCTTTTAAGGACACAGTCCCTGGAATTGGGCTCACCCTCCTCCAGCGTGACCTCATCTTAACAGGATCACATCTGCAAAGACCCTGTTTCCAAAGGTCACACTCACAGGTACAGAGTTTACAGCGTGAACATGCCTTTGAAGGCTTCAGTTCAACCCCTAACAGTGACACTCCCAGAACACATCCGAACAAGCTCAGGCTAGCCGGTGGCTGCAGTCGACAGTTCAGCAGGAGAAGGGCGAGCGGGCGGGGTGCTCGGGCTGAGTGCTCAGGCCTCGCTTTTCCAATTATTCACCACTGGATGGTAGGGAAATTTTTTTTTAACGCAGAAGAACCTGAACTGATTAAAGATAATGTATGTAAAACAGGGTACGTGCCTAGCACACAAATGCCACTTAGTGATACCACCATGGATGGATCTGGAGGAGGCTCAAAGCTCTGACACTCAGTGACATTTCCACTACCCGGTGACACAGAAGCCTCAGAGGTAGCAGCCACGTGGGCCCCCAGCTAAGGGAGAGACGTGGGAGGGGGGCGGGAGAGGCTCTGCTCTGCCTTGGGAAGCGGGGACGAAAGCTGAATAAAGGCGCAGGCTTTTGTGAGCAGAGGCAGAAGCCTCGAGTGAACCGTCAGGAGTGTCAGCTGCCGGGGGTGCCGGGTGACTCACTGACTCAGACGGGCTACACTGATCCCACAAAAGACACATCCTCCCACCAAAAGAAATCTGTTTGACTTTAGAAAAGTACAGGTTACAGTGATACTCACTACACACCCCACCTTCCTGCGCAAGATGGGAGACAGGAGGAACGGGAACTGTACCCAGGTCCCTCAGGGTTCACCTTTACTAGGATTTCCTCTTCCCCAAAAGCCTGAAATCACATTCGCCTGGGGTGACACAGTATCAGAATCCTCTAGCAGGAAGGTTCAAGCCTCATGATACGTGGGGCCCTGGTAAGAATGGATCAGACTCTGTGACTTCCCTTGATCCTGAATGAGCTTGATTTTTCCCCTGGGCTTAATTTTAACAATAATCTAGCTTTAGAGAGAAATTTATAGTGGCTTGACTGAAAGGTGGACTCTTTGAGAAGGTTTTCATGCACAAGTGATGGTCTTACTGTCCCCAGCCAAAACCCTATCCTCCCACCCTTAATGCGGACCCTCGTACAAAGGTTTTCAGATGTCCCTGCAGCTGCCCATGTATCAGGTTCCTATGGCTGCTCAGATGGCCAAACACGCAGTGGCTTCTTCTCTCACAGTTCTTGAGGTCAGAGCCTAACACAGGCCTCACAGGGCTGAAATCGAGGTGTGGGCAGGGCTGGCTCCTTCTGGAGCCTCCAGTGGAAAAGGCATTTCCTTGCCTGTTCTCGAAGGCTACCTACATTCCTGGGCTGGTGGCTCCTTCCACCATCTTAAAGCCGGGAATCACAGGGCTGCTCTCTGCCTCCACACATCACCTCCTGTAATTCAGACTTTCCTGCCTCCCTCCGTCCCTGGTATGGACCCCTGTGATGACACTGGCCACCCTGGATAATCCAGGGTAACCTCCCCATCACAAGCACTTTAAGCCAATCTCCTCTGCAGAATCCCCTTCATCCTGCAGGCAGCATATTCCATGTTTGTGCAGTAGGTCATAGGCATCTTTGGGGCCCCATGAGTCTGTCCACTGCACAGATCTCATTGCCCCACAGTTTCACAGCCCATCTCCTTAGAAGACCAACAAGTCCCACCCAAACTGTTGACCGATCCAAAGCCATGTATCCGATCTGGCCCCTCACACTCTGCCCACCCGCACTTGGTGACTTGGGGTTTACTGAGTGTCCCAAGCATGGCTATCCTCTGTGCCACGTGCCATCTGAGAAACCATGTGCCCCCTCTCTCTCTCTTTACCCTCCCTCAATGGGCCCATCCCAAGATATTTTCAAGATGCAGCAGCAGCATTGTGACCTCCAGAAAGCTTTCCTTCATCCTCTCAACCTGCCCTAGACACCTCTCTCTTCTTCCCCCCTTATATCTGTGTCATGATGCATTATGAATAACTATTTCATCATTTGTCACAGTATGGGGGAATACTTCAAAGGCCAGGACCACAGCTCATTCATCTATATCTAGCCAAGGCCAGATTTACAATGGGTAAATTCATCAGAAAGTGATGGATGGAGGGATGGATGAAGTGATGGATGGAGGGATGGGTGGAAGGATGGAGGGATGGGTGGGTGGACGGATGGATGGGTAGGTGGGAGGACTGGTGGGCAAACAAACTGCAGGAATGTAGAAATGAAGGGAGGGAGCATGGCTGAGTGCCTAACAGAAAAAAAAATAATGCTCAAATTTTGTTGAGTGAAAGCAAGGGGATAGATGATGATGCTGGCAAAGAAGGGCGAGCAGGCATGAATTGGGACCATGCTCTACGGCCCTAATTCTATGTTTCTTTCATTGACATTGAAAGAACTCAGCCGAGCAGGTAACAACAGGAGGAAAAAGCTCAAGACCTGGGCATCATCTGTGCTAAGTCAGAGAGGGATGCCCCAGCAAGCAGATGGCTGTGACCTCAAGGCAATGACCAGGAGGATGTCAGGAATAGTTACACTGTCAACCAGAATTAGCAAAAATTCAATGAAGTATTTTAATTTCCGAGGCTGACTCAAAAGCACATCTCTCTGGGACCAGCAAAAAGTGAAAGAACTTCTCCTAGACCAGGAACCGGCTCTGAGATCCACCTCTGGTCCTGTCAACTCTACACATGGACCACAGCTCATTCATCTACTCATTTGAATACTGAGAGTATTCAAATACTCCCAGCCTCACTCCGGGACCCTGTCTCTGGCTACAACCAGCTTTTAAAAATTTACCCAGCATTCAGCATGAGACCAAAGGTGGACTGGGGAGCCACAGGGTCACAGTAGGCAGGTTCAGCCTTGGAGCTATTTAGAACAACAACGACAAAAGTCTTCACGCTAAGGCCAGACAAGTGCCAATTTCGACCATCTCCTTAAAAACATTATTTTTCTATGAAGCTGTCATGAATGTGAAGGATATTTTTCTCCAACATTTTGTTATGAAAAATTCCAGACTTAAAGAAAAGCTGAATACCGTTATTCACCCACCAAAATGTCTGTAATTAAAAAGACTGACAATAACAAAAGTGGCATAGATGTGAAGCAACCAGAAACCTCCCGTACTGCTCCTGGGCATGTAAGCTGGTGCAACCACTTTGGAAAACAGATTGGTTTTCTCTATAAAAGGTGAATCTATGCAAAACCAGTGACCAGCAACTCATTCCTAACTATAAGGCAACAGAATTTCATGCATATATTCCCAAAAAGGGATATACAAGAGACTTCCCAGCAGTATTATTCATAAAAGCCTAAGAAGACAGACAATGTGAATGCCCACCATCAGTAGAATGGGATATTTTTAGGATAAAATGTGATCTGGCAACAAAAATAAATAACCTTCAGCTCTAAACAGAATGTAGATGAAGCTCACAAACACATACGGAGCCAAAGAGGACAGACATAAAAGAACACACATTGATTTGCTTTCTGTAAAGTTGAAACTTATAAAGAACTCTAATAAACACAGACACTGCGGCCAGGAGAGTTATCCCCGGGGCAGAGGATGAAGGGCGTTCACCCGGAAGAGTTTGAGGGTACTTCCAGGGTAGAGGTAAAATGCAACTGATGGGCCGGTGGTAGATCCATGAGATGAGATAATTCATGGAGCTCTTCATTTGATTCTGTACTTTTGAAAGTAAATAATACTTTGGCCAGGCACAGTGGCTCACGCCTGTAATCCCAACACTTTGGGAGGCCAAGGCAGGCGGATCATGAGGTCAGGAGATCAAGGCTATCCTGGCCAACATGGTGAAACCGTGTCTCTACTAAAATACAAAAAAAATTAGTCGGGCGTGGTGACACATGTCTATAGTCCCAGCTACTAGGGAGGCTGAGACGCGGGAATCGCCTGAACCTGGGAGGCGAAGGCTGCAGTGAGCCGAGATCGCGCCACTGCACACCAGCCTGGTGACAGAGTGCGACTCTGTCTCAAAAAAAAAGAAAGAAAAAGAAAGTAAGTAATACTTCAATAAAAAGACGAAAAGAATGAATGAATATCCCTACACCCATCACCTAGATTCTAGAATGCACATGTGCCTGTTGGTGTGTTTTCTGGTATCTACCTTTTCCTTTATTCATCCATCAGGCATTACCATTATTATTGATGATAAATGATACTCCTGGCATGTAGGCTGTAAAGCCAAAGGCTCTCACACTCAGCCCAGCCACCCCCACTGTGAACTCTCTGCCAAGCAAGGGTGGGTCTGCAAACCTCACTCCCTACTATCGCCTTTTTCCCCAGCACTCCCTTTCCTGACACACTTTGAGCCAACGAGCAGGAAAGCTGAGATATTCTGTAGCAGGCAAAAACCAAGAAAACACATTCCTTTCAGGTCCAGGCCCGCCTGGCCCTCGCGTGTTGTCTGAGCTGCACCATCACCCTATTTGCTTTTGCTTCAGAAACCAGGCCCCAAACTGCAAAGCTCACGCCCTGTATGCTCACTCCTGGGAATCCAAGCAGACTCAAAATATGTCCAAAGCCATCCCAGGAACTGACAGAAGCTTCCTGCTAATTATAAAGCAAAATTTCTCTTCTTATTTTGGAGTGGGTAGAAAGAGGCCCAGCGTCATTCCAAAGGAAGTCGGACTGCCCTCCACAGGGCTACCTAGAAGCCAACCTGCAAACCTGCTCCTCTGCTGGGCCGGGGCCGGCCCTGTGACCCCTCCCAGGGGCACCTCTACAAGGCAAGGCAAGACTGGGCTTCCTATGCTTTTTCTCTGCTTTGGACCCCTTGGTAGTCCGGTGAACCCTCTCGGCCCCTTCTTAGAGCAATCTTCTTAAATGTATAAAATAAATTCATAGGAAACTGCAAAGGAAAGGAAACTGATCATAATGAAAAACTGCTATCAAAATATCCATTAAAATTTCCAATTTTAAGATAATAGATAGCCTCCTTCATTAATCCATCAAATAACGAGAGCTAGCTGTGGCACTGCTAACTACTGTAACTTTGGGATACTGATGAGTGTAATGATATTCTAAGATATCCACAACAACAGGAATGAAATATGCAAACATCCATGATTTCTATCGGTGACTAAGTCACAGACACTGCTAACACCATTGTGGCTAGTACTGCCTATAGCCGTCATGGAAACAAACGCTAAATTTCAGTTACAGGTTGGTGACCATAAAGATGTCTTTTTTATACAAAACGTTAGCTGGGCATGGTGGTGCGTGCCTGTAATCCCAGCTACTCAGGAGGCTGAGGCAGGAGAATTGCCTGAACCCAGGAGGCGGAGGTTGCGGTGAGCCGAGATCGCGCCATTGCACTCCAGCCTGGGTAACAAGAGCGAAACTCCGTCTCAAAAAAAAAAAAAAAAAAAAAAGATGTCTTTTTAAAATTGCTATATCCAAGTTCACAGATCACTTGAATTCTATCCAAGGACCCAAGGTTGAGAATTCCCGGAAGTCAGGAGCTTTCTTTTGTCCCCTTTGTTTTATTCCTGATAAGAAAATGCTCTCTGCACCTAGGTATACACCCAAACAAACTGAGGGCAGGGATGCAAACAGACACTTGTACACCGATGTTCACAACAGCACTATTCTAACAGCCAAAAGGGAGAGGCAAGCAAAACACCAACCGACAAATGAACATACACACACACACACACACACACACACACACACACACACACATACACACACACACACACGAGTATTAGCCTTAAAAAAAAAAGGGATTGTGATACACGCTACAATATGGATGAACCTTGAGGGCATCACACTAAGTAAAATAAGCCAGTCACAAAAAGGCAAATCTTGTATGATTCCACTCATACGAGGTTCCTAAGAGTCAAACACATACATACAGAAAGCAGAAAGGTGATTGGCAGGGGTGGGGGGTAGGTGGGAATGTGAAGCTATCATTTAATGAGGACAGTTTCAGTTTGAGAAGACGAGAACGTTCCAGAAATGGATGATGGTGGATGGTTGCATGACAGTGTGAGTGCACTCAATGAACTTTAACATTTAAAAATGATTGGCTGGGCCAGCGGCACACATCTGCAGCCCCAGCTACTTGAGAGGCTGACATACGAGAATCATTCGAGCCCAGATGATCCTGGGCAATAGAGACATACTCTGTCTCTCAAAAAAGTTTTTTTTTTAAATATTTAAAACGGTAAACCTTATGTATATTTGACCATAATAAAAAAAAAATTTTAAGAAATAAAAATAGGGGCCAGGCACATGTGGCTCATGTCTGTAATCCCAGCACTTTGGGAGGCCAAGGTGGATGGATCACTTGAGGTTAGGAGTTTGAGGCCAGCCTGTCCAACATGGTGAAACCAAGTCTCTACTAAAAATACAAAAATTTAGCCAAGCGTGATGGCACGTGCCTGTAGTCTTAGCTACTTGGGAGGCTGAGGCAGGAGGATCGCTTGAACCCAGAAGGCGGAGGTTGCAGTGGGCCAAGATTATACCAAGAGGGAGGGAGGGAGGGAGGGAGGGAAGCGGAGGGGAAGGGGAAAAGAAGGGGAGGGGAAGGGGAGGGGTAGAAAAGGGAAGGAGGGAGGGAGGGATAAAAATGCTCCCTGCAGAACATGGGAAGGTGGAGTTACTGTCAAGAATAGGAACAGCCTCATTTGTGGCTGAGAGCTGAGTCACCTGGTGGCTCTGAGTGGGGCCTGTGCTGCCAGACCCACTAATGAGCTGTGCCACCCTGGGCAAGTTACTTCACCTCTCTGACCTCAATTTCAGCATCTGTAAAATAAGGGCTGTGGTCACTATAGCCGCCATACCTCGGACAATGATGAGGTCCCTGGCTTGGAGATAAGCATTTTGCAGACGCGATCTCACCAAGACTTCAGACAACCCCAGGAGCTTAGTAGGGTTGTGGCTAGCACGTTACAGATGACTTAGTTAACTTACCCAAGGTCACCTGTCTAGGGCATCACAGAGCCAGGCTGGCTGAAGAACTCAGACTTACAGTTTTCTCTGTATCTCTCTGTCACTTGTGGACGGTCTCTGTCCCTCTAAGCTCCAGCAGGACAGACACCGTATCTGTTCCATGTGCCATGTTACCCCCAGATCCCACCATAGAGGAGGTGCTCAGTAAACACTTGCTGAGCGATTGAGAGAATCCAGTTCTGTCTGACCCCAATACTGCCTTCCTTTCTAAGCGAGGGATTGTGGCATTACAGGGTCCTGTCTTTCAGGTCTCCTAACAGATGCTGTTACAAGCCTAGCACATCAGAGGTCAGAGTGTTCCCCATGGAGCCCCTGAAAGAGGCAGAGGCCAAGGGAGCCAGTTAAAGAGACAGACAAATAAACCTCAAGGAGTACAGAAACACTGCCCACACACGGGCACACACACACACGTACACACACACCTGGCGAAAACACCTACAACTCCGGAGCCAGGAGCTGCACATTTCTGCCAGTGTGTGGGAACTGGCTTTTGGTCCAAGAGGCCTTGCAGTTCGGAGGGAGCTGAGGGATGAGCTGGGTGTTATATCCAGGCTCTTCTGGCTAAAGGAGGCTGCGCCTGAGCGAGGTTCAGGGTTTACCTGGTGGTGACTGAGATCAACTTCCTCCTGGGGGAGGAGGGGGGCTCCCCCAGGGACTACAAAGTGGTTGGGGAACAGGAACAGCGCTCTCCAGACAAAAGATGCTGTCCTCTTGGTTCTTTTCCAGACTTCCTTCTAGGCCACCAGGCCTTTCTGCGGGGAGGGGGCTTGGCTGGGACCTAAATGAGGCAACCACGGTTGGGCTGGGTGACTCAAGAACTTGGATTTGTCAGACTAGATTAGTCAGTTGCTTGGCCAGGGCCCAGGTAAGCTTGAGGTGTTGCGAGGGAAGCCCGTTTCTGGAGTCTAACCAAAACAGGGGCTAGGAGGGTACCAGTCCCCCCTTGCTGCCCTGTAACCGCGGGCCCCAGGTCCCTCTGTGTGACATGGGGTGAGTCTGTCCCCCATTCAGGCCTGGCACTCAGATGGAACAAGATGGCAAACAGGGAGTGACTCCACAGTAATGAAAAGAAATAAACTAGATGTATAGGAATCAACAGGGAGATCTCCAATGCATGAGCACCGTCAGATACAGCCTGTAATCCCAGCTACTCAGGAGGCTGAGGCAGGAGAACTGCCTGAACCCGGGAGGCGGAGGTTGCAGTGAGCCGAGATCGCGCCATTGCACTCCAGCTTGGGTAACAAGAGCGAAACTCCGTCCCAAAAAAAAAAAAAAGAAAGAAAAAGGCAACCTGCAAGAGCACTTTAAAAACATATACAAAGCAGGGCGTGGTGGCTCATGCCTGTAATCCCAGCACTCTCGGAGGCCAAGGCGCGAGGATCACTTAAGCCCAGGAGTTCAAGACCAGTCTGGGCAACATGGCGAAGCCCCGTCTCTATCAAAAATTAGCCAGGTGTGGTGATGCACACCTGTAGTCCCAGCTACTCGGGGGACTGAGGCAGGAGGATCACTTAAGCCTCGGAAGTCAAGGCTGCAGTGGGCTATGATCATACCACTGCACTTCGGCCTGGATGATAGAATGAGACACTGTCTCAAAAAAAGAAAAAAATATATACATAAAGAAATGTTATACATTGTTGATGGTCACTTGTGTAAAAATATTTTAACTGTAAAGAAGCACAACAGACTTATAATAAGGGGGTACCTGGAGATGAACAGTAAATTTGAGGTGAATGTCAAGTAATTATACCTTTTCCAGTAATGTTTTATTTCTTTCACTTGAAAAAGGTAAAGCAAAGAGGACAAAATAATAACAATGCTCTGGTCGGGGTGGCAGAAACACGATTTTCTGATACTGATCTTTGCGGCTTTTGCTTCCTGTTTGCTTGTTTATTTGTCAGCCAGCCTGGAAGGCATCTTGACATCAGTAGGTGGTGAAGCCACAGGTCCCACTGATTGGGTATGCTAAACTGTGTGTTTATTCTTTTTAATTTTCAAAATTCAAAAAGGAAAAGTCTATCACAGCATGCAGTGCTCCCCAAATGGCATCCTTCGAACAAAAATCCAGGCCCGGACACCCCATGGCTCTGCTAAAAGACAGCCCTCTGGCCTCTGGCTACTTCAAGTGAGAAAGAGAACTCTACCCGGCTGGCCCTCCGGGAGCTCTGGGCTTCCCTCAGTGGAGGGAGCAGCACTGAAGCTCTGTGCCCCTCCAGTGTCAATCCAGGTGTGGTCACCTGGCTTCAGGCTCTGATCAGGGTCTGACCCACCAATCACACTCCAGGAAACCCAGTGACGTCATCGATCGCCAATGGGAGCTCCTGATCAGCAGGGGCGAATCGGTGTTGCCACACTGGGCTGACAGGATTCCAGCTAGAGGCAAAGATGTCTGACATTTGCCTTGTCTTTGACAATCACAGACTGATGAAGTGCAAATGGACATGCAGAAACCTCGTCCACCTGCACATGGCTCCTAAATTTCAGATTTACTCTTCAACCGTAACGGCACCTGTGCAATCCTGTTTATATGCTTTTCTTCTTAGATAAAAGGGAAACAACATTCTTTACCTTGCATTTCATTATATCAGACACTGGCTTTTCTTGTAGAAATTCTATCTGTAACATTTGGGACACCAAAAAGATAAAGACACAATCAGGATACCTTTCTGCTTTCCCAATCTCGGCCAATCCCCAGTTGTAGAAAAGTATCTTATGTTTAAAAACCCAACTTACCCCCTAAACTGGCCATTTTGAAATGTGCAAGGCATAACAGGAGCTTTAAAAGCCACCTGGTTTCTCCTGTTAGTTCATCATCCCACATCTGCCTACAAATACACAAGACTCAGGAGGAGAAGAAAATTCACTACAGGGAGGGGCTTTTTGGAGAAGCTCCATACAGACTCAGCCTGCTGGGTTTGGGGTCTGAATGTAAGCACCCTCCCCCCCTCAGCTGAAGTACGCTTACAGACACTCAGCCCCTCCACTTCTGGAAGCAGAAATGCCACTGTTGAAACCCAGTCCTTCTAAGATCCCACAGTGGCATTTTGGGGAGGCATTTGGCCTTGGCGGTCACCATTCCACAGAGCAGAACGACAGCGGGGGCAGCTTGTGTTTGCTATTCGGCGGGTGGGGGGGTGGCAAATGCAAAGCCACTAGACAACTAAAACCTCTGCTGTCTTCCTGCCACTGCCGACCATCACCATAGGAACCACATCCTGCTGCTACCATGGCAACCGTGCAGTACCATCCGCTTAGCAAGCAATGATGCAGAGGCCACTGAGGAAGGCTTGCTGAAAGGCCTCAGGGCTGAAAGGGTCCTGTGGTCCACAGTCACAGCCACCGGGCTGGGACAGAGAAAAGCCTTCCAGAACAATCCATTTTTGGTTCAAAAGCCCTCCTCCTCCTGTTCCTCAAGAATTAATTTACCCCAAAATTAAATCCTGTATAAAGCACATTCCTGTTCCTGGGCTGCAAAAAGCTCCAGGGCAAAAGATATCAGTTATGAGAGAGGTGGTCCTTTTTCTGACACATGGCCACAGCTAAGCTAAAGAGGATGCAAAACTCAGAGAGCGCCCCACAATTTGGCCATGCACTCAAGACAGCAGCTCCTAAGGTGGGCTCAGACACCAGGGTTAGGCCTTCCCAGAAGCAGCCTCTGATTTCCTCCTCATAGCCCAACTTGTAAATGTAATTCCCTACTTCCTACAGACATTTTACAGAGGAATGAGTCTCAGAGAAGTTAGGTGATTTGCCCAAGGTCACATAGCACAACGGGCAGACTGTCTGACTCTGACTCTCCAGTCCTGGGAAATTCTGGTCAACTTAATTACATCCAATGCCAAGTTCCATGAATCAGGCCCTACTTATTAATCACCACTCATCTTGATTTCTTTCTTTTCCTGTCTCTCTCTCTGTCTCTCTCTCTCTCTTTCTCTCTTTATTTGAGAGAAAAGATCTTACTACTTGCCCAAGCTGGTCTTGAACTCGTGGGCTCCTTGGCCTCCCAAAGTTCTGGGATTACAGGTGTGAGCCCCTGCCCCTGCCAATTTTTCGTAAGCATTATTTTTAAGTAAGCAAACACTCTCTACACCATAGAAATTGCTTGTTTGTTCCGGGCATCGTGCAAGTACTTTACAGTGGGATCCTGTTTGTGTCTCCGAGAGTCTGTGAGGTAGAAATTGCTACAGGTGTGAAGAGACCGGAGCAGAGAGAGGAAGTGACCTGGCTAAGTGCACACAGCAGGCAAGAGGCAGACCGGGGCTCACACCCAGCCAGCGGGACTCCAGGGAAGCGGCTCCCAGCCACTGTGCTGTCCCACTTCTTGACTACCTGGGCAGCTGAAAGGCAGATCTTAGACCCCACCTGCTAAGCACAACCTCCCAAAGCCTCCCACACGAGAAACTGTGAAATGACCCTGCTGCGCCGCACAGGAGCAGACACATCACCACCCACAGCTGCACCCCTGCCGCAAAGCCAGCACAGTGACAGCTTCGGGGAACAGCCCCTAGGACGCAGATAGGACCTTCCCAGGGAGCCACAACTACAATGCTAGCTCTTGTGCCCTAAAGGCGGTTTCAGTTAGAGCCCACTTCCCATTCGCTGCAGTTCAGGTGACAAAGCCCTCAACACTGAAGGCTGGAGGAGAGGAAGGGAACCTTACCGAGTCCCCACGTGCAGCCCCTCACTGAGGGAGGCATCTCCATGATGGCCATATTTGGGTAAGCCACGTCAAACTGCCACTCTGGAGGTTAAAAGTGGAAAAACGCTGGCAACTTCATGTGTTTTATCCTGTCTTACCGTCACAACAACCCCACTTTACAGATGAGGAAATTGAGGCTCAATTTCCTCAACTGAGGTTAAATGCCTGGCCAAGGTCACAGAGACAGGAAGTAGGAGACCCAAGATTCAAACCCAGGTCTGTCTGGTCTCAACGTCAAGGTCCTTCCCCTCCACCATGTATACACTATTTCCTGGACCGCCCTGGGGCATGGGAGGCCCAGCAAGGGTGTGGCTGAGTAGAAACAGTCCAGAGAACCCAATTCCTCTGCCAACTGAGTTCTGAGTTAAGGGGTCAGGACTTTCTTTGGGCAGCCCAGGCTCCGCTCTCAAGTTGAAGCAGGTGCAGCTTGGTAGCAAGACTATAATCACAGGGATTTTACTTTTTGTGTGTTTGTTTGCTTTGAGACAGGGTCTTATTCTGTTACCCAGGCTGGAGTGCAAAAGCGCGATCACAACTCACTGTAGCCTCCACCTCCCAGTCTCAAGTGATCCTCTCACCTCAGCCTCCTAAGTAGCTGGGACTACAGGCACCACCACACCCCACTACTTTTGTTAAAAAAAATATTGTGTAGAGATGCGGGTCTTGCTATGTTGCCCAGTCTGGTCTTGAACTCCTGGACTCAAGTGATATTCCTGCCTCGGCCTCCCAAAGTGCTGGGATTATAGGTATGAGCCTGGCCTTTTACATTTTTTTTTTTTT
>NW_016107452.1:4392397-4401790 GCF_001604975.1 Cebus imitator | reverse complement strand
GCCACCATGCCCAGCTAATTTTTTGTAGTTTTAGTAGAGACGGGGTTTCACCATGTTGGCCAGGATGGTCTCGATCTCTTGACCTCGTGATCCACCCGCCTCGGCCTCCCAAAGTGCCGGGATTACAGGCGTGAGCCACCGCGCCCGGCCTTTTACATTTTTTAATCAACACCAACAGACACCAAACACAGGAAGCAGGCAGACAGTTACTTAATTGGTTTGAGTCCCAGCTGGCTAGTGTGAAAGAAAGGTAGGATGCTAACGCCGACTGCATAGGGCTGGTCAGAAATAAACACAGCCTGTGAGTCGGGGGCCCCGCTTCATGCTGGGCGCCCGGGTGTTCTCAGTGTGTATCACTTTCCTCGCTGGTGTTTAGCTATCTCGCCAAGCGGCAGGGTATAGCCCAGCCTGGACACCTGCAGGGACTTCAGCAGACAGCCTCTCTCAGGCCTAGCCTATGTTCTTTCCCAGATAGGTCAAGGTGTTGTCTGTGTACCATTCATCATGAAGGAGTGGCCACCGTTAATTCTGGGTGCTGACCTCTCTCTCTGTTTCTCAGCTCCAGGCATCCACAAGCCTGGTGGGCCAGCAAAAATGGCCCTTAGAGGATGACAGGTCCTACTTTCACAATCATGACTGATTCTCTACACTCGGCTGTCTTTTGACCAAAGTGAGAGCGAAATAGGAAACGCAGGAGTGAGATGATCCATAGGCTTTAGCCACGGGGGTTTCAATGCTGACTTGGGAAACTGCACCCCACTGACCCCAGCCTTCCAAAAAAGGGCGAGTCCTCACACAGCTGTGCCACCCACCGCCCTCCTCCACTTCCAGCACACACACAGTTAACCATGGGGCACCGGGAGTGCAAAGGGACCCTGCCATTCACCTTGTGAAAAAACTCCACACATCCACTGGTGTTCATTTTCCTAAAAATCCTTGAATCTTGTGGCTGTGAGGGTCCACACTGAAAAGAGATGTCTGCAGCCCACTGCCAACTCTGCGTCCTGGCTGCATCTCCCGAGCCTCCGGAGAATGTCGAACTCCAAAAACGGCATTCCCAAAGGATGGGATCACTTCCGACACACGCCCGGAGAATCGCCTCTGCTCCACATTTCTTCTGGAGAAAATGTTTCCTGCCTCCCTGGCATTTTGGGGGGAGATTCCAAGGACACACTGGCTCAGATGTGGGGGTTTTTCTTTCTCATAACGGCTTATCTTTTAATTTGTAATTTCACAGCTAATACATGAATACAGGGCTGTCATTAAAATGTGAATAATACAGAAGTGTGAAAAGCAACAAAACCCCCTTTACCTGGATTCAAGCCCACTCTCTTGCCAGAGGAGAGAGTTTCCTTGGTCTCGTTTTTCCAGGCAATCACATACATCTTAAAAATCCCTTTCTGGTATGCTTTTGTGTAATGAGCCTTAGACAAGAACACGTCTTGGATATCTTTCCACAGCCATGCATTTAGATTCACCTCATTCTTTTTCGTTGCTGCATCATATTCCACAGAATCAATGTACTAAGACATCCTGGCCTATTCTTTCACTGATGACCTTGGGAGTTGTCTGGTTTTTCACTGTGCTACCTTACACATCTTTGGGCATGTGTCTATGCATACGTGAGAGAATTTCCTGAGGACAGATGCTTAGATGCTTCAATATTTATTGCCAGGCACCCCAGACACAGCGGTGCACTAGCCAGCCCTGGTCCCCAGGGAGCCCACAGTTTGGCTGCAAACAACTAAACAAGCTATTGGCCAGAGCAAGCCAATCCCCAGCAGCGACGCACAAGTGCCCGCACAGGCAAGATGCATCCAGGCTGGGAGGCAGGAAAGGCGTCCTCTGACAGAGATGGGCTGAGTCCCGAAGGCAGAGCTGGCTGGCCAAGAGCAAGGGACATCGCATGACAGTGTCCAAGCAGAAGAGCGGGGAGGGCCTCCGAGCCCAGAACACAGCACACGTCTGTGGAAAGCAAAGGCTAAACCAAAGTGGAGCTCCTTTAGGAAAAGAAAGCAGCTCAATATGATTGCACGCCTACTCAGTGGGACGAGGGGACCCTGGGGAGCTAGAAGAATGTTTAAAACGGGGGTTGGGGGGGAAGCATGATTCAATTTGTATTTTAGAAAGTCCGCATAGGGGCTGCTCGCAGGGGCTCACGCCCGTAATCTCAGCACTTTGGGGGCTGAGGTGGGCGGATCACAAGGTCAGGAGATCAAGACCATCCTGGCCAACATGGTGAAACCTCATCTCTACTAACATACAAAAAATTAGCCGGGCATGTGGTGGTGTGCGCCTATAGTCCCAGCTACTCAGGAGGCTAAGGCAGGGGAACCTGGGAGACGGAGGATGCAGTGACAGAGATCGCGCCACTGCACTCCAGCCTGGCGACACAGCAAGACTGTGTCTCAAAAAAGAAAGAAAGAAAGAAAGTCCCTGGAGGAACCAAGAGTGAGAAAACGGGGCTGCTGAAGTCAGGTGATTGGACTAGAAACCACCCCAAAACTGGGGCCATGTCACCTTCACTGCTAGATTAGTCGGAGTCCAATGAGGAAATGGAAGCCACTTGGGCACTGGACCTGAGAGACTTTACCACAGGGCACCGGGTACACAAGGACAGAAGATCCCAGAAGCCAAGTGGAGGCAATGGAGCCACCCAGAGATTGGCAACAGCAGGAAGCCGCCCCCACCCACAGCCAGAGACAGAGAGGAGGCTGCAGGACTGAGGCCCAGGCTGGGGATGCCCGCAGAGGACAGGCCGTAGGGTCTGTCCAGTGGGAGCTGGAGCCATGGAGGAGTTGCAGGTGCCATCAGAGCAGCCTCTGGGGACTGAGGCGGGTGGAAACACTGGCTTCTCCCTTCTTCCCACCTTCAAGCCTCCTGAGCCCAGTGACACAGGAGCCTGGGACACAAGAACCTACAGAGATTGGCCCCCCCGACCACACCCAGCAGACCCGGAGAAAGACAAGAAATGGACCCCAAGGGCAAACAGGCCCAGACTGGCACAGCTACCAACCTCCAGTCCCTAGAATAGCACCTGGTGCAGAATACACATTTGCTAAAAGCATAAACAAATCCGGTGAGGCTTCATTTCAGAGCCCCTCCAGCCCTGTGATTTCCTGATGGCCACTGATGATGCTCTGGGCTGATGAAATACGCCTCCCATTATCCCCTGCCCTGGTCCTGTGCTCCCAAGCACTCAACAGTAAATCAATAGTGTGCTCTCTGAAACAAAAGCTCAGCGGAACCCGCCTGCCCAGCACTCAAAGCCAAAATCGGATGTGCCTCTCCTTACTTCCCCACACACGTCAGTGCCCTCCAACACAGATCTTGTGTTTTTCCATCCAGAAGCACAGAGACCACAACCCTCCAAGGATGAGAATCAGAAGGCCAAGGTGTTCCTTTCAGCTGTGAGTCAGTCATTCTGAGGCCTCACCAACAGGTGAGAAGGTTCAGCCTCACCCGCCTGGTCAATCCTTCATCCCTGCAGCCCAGAGTAAAGCGCAGCCCCGGAAGGTTTCTCTCTGCACGAGTCATGCTTGCTGTTTCACTGGGAGAAGGCAGCATGGCACAGGAAAAAGGCTGAGGGCTTTGTGACAGGGCAGTCCTGCCAGGACAGGCCATGTGGCCATGGGTCACCTCCCGGCCTCAGTCTCCAGCTCTGGAAAATGGGAAGGATGTGATCTTCCTCCAGGGCTGCTGGGCCTGGCACACAGCAGGCCCTGGAACGACAATGCTCAGGGGTGGGCTCATCACATTTTCTGTTGCTGGAGCCCAGGGCCCCACTCGGTCTGTGGCAGCTCCTCTGACAGATGTTAGTGTGAATAACAGCTAGAGCCACCATGGCACACACTGGCACGGCACACACACACAGGCCAGCCAGCAGCCTAAGGACTGTGTCTCTATTACGTCACTAACCTTCACAACCGCCCTGGGAAGCTGGAAATACTATGTTCCCCACTTTACAGATGAGGAGACTGAGGCACAGAGAAGTCTGGAAACAGACCCATGGGCACCCAGGTTATAAGGAGTGAAGCCAGGACCTTCTCCTGGGCTCTCCAGCTTCAGAGCCACCATGATTGATGGCAATGCTAGATCTACTGGGGGTGCCCATTAAGTGGCGGGAGCCAGGCTCTCCTGGGCTGTCCCATCTAAACTCACAGTCCCCCCATTTTGCAGATGAAGAAATGGAGGCTCAGTGAGCTCAAACCACTTGTGTTAGATCATGGACTGACGAGCAGCCACTCGGGTTGGAACCTAGATGGTCTCATCACACTCCTGACCTCCGCACCCCAAGTTGGCCTTGTTCCTACGGTCAAACTGGCTGTCTCTTCCTCCCTCCTCGTGCCAATTTTGGAAGCTTCCCTCACCCTGATCCTCTGGAGGTGGTCACACGCCCCCGCAAAGTGGAAGCTTTCTTAGCCACCCTCCTCCTCCCCGCCTGCCCCACCGCTCCAACTGCAGGGACTGGGACATCTGCCCTCTTCACCACAAAACCAGACGCAAATCCATTCCTCAAATAGGCCGGAAGTGTCACCGGATTCTAGTCTCTTCTATAGTGAATACATGAAGTCAGTCTCCATAAACAAATGCATTATTTTAGGGATGAAGATTCTCTGGACATCAACAAAGCTGGCGGCATTTCCGTTTTGTTTTGTTTTTGTTGTTTTTTCTTTTAAACTAGCAGCAGCAACCACAACAGAAACCCCGTGGTCTGTTTTGGGGCCAAAACACAAAGCCTTCCTCAAGCCCCAGGATTGCGCTGGGCAGCAGGGGTGAGAATGCCCCACCCAGGCTGAGGGAAGCACAGAAAATACAGTTTGGGCAAAGACAGCATGGCAAAGGTTGCAAGTCAGTGGAATGAATGCCAGCCCCGGAGGTTTGGAGAGCTGGAATCTTAAATATTCACACCAGGAAGGAATGGCACTAAGTCAGGAGCCAGCTCCGGCCATGCCCCTGTCCCTAGCAAATGGCTTGGCCTGGAAACAGGCGGCGGCTCCACTCTGGGAAGCGACCCATCCAGCCCTCGCCCCATTGTCCGGACCCACAAGACTGCACAGCGGCCAGAACGGACCCGGGGGCTCCCAGGTCAGCACCCTCAGCACAAGCTGTAGGGTCAGTCCCAGCTCCACAACGTGGCAGGGAATTAAAGGCCAGCTCTATTCGCAAGCCGGCCTCCTGGAGAACCCTGGGGTGGAAAGGAGCCCACTCCAGCCAGGTGGTGTGGCGGATCAGCTTGCAGTCCCATCATTCACTCAACAGCCGCTTCCGGAACACCTACTACGCGTGGGGCCGGGGCCAGCCGCGCTGGCTGCCTTCTCAACCCCAGCCTCTTGCTGGGACCTTGGCAACCAGGCCAGAAAGAAAGGTGGCTCCTCTGAATAGCCGGTTGGCAGGAAGCCCCACATTCCAGGTCTGGTAAGCAGCAATGGATGCAGGCAGGCCCCACTCTAAGAAAATTCGATCTAGGAGGAGAAACTTCCAAGCAACCAAAAAGATGAAAGGACTCATCTTTTCCATTCACCAGAGGACAATGAATCAAAATCAAAACTCAAAAAGCTCCCACCAGCCAATAATAGGCCAACTGGAGCACCCAGAAGAGTACTAACTGCAATGAATTGAAATTCACCAAATAGGCTGGGCATGGTAATCCCAGCACTTTGGGAGCCCAAGGAGGGCAGATCGCTTGAGACCAGCAGTTCAAGACCAGCCTGGGCAACATGGAGAAACACTATCTCTACTAGAAATACAAAAATTAGCTGAGTGTGGTGGTGTGTGCCTGTAATCCCAGCTACTTGGGAGGCTGACACACGAGAATTGCTAGAACCCAAGCAGGTGGAGGTTGCAGTGAGCTGAGATCATGCCACTGCACTGGGCAATGGCGCAAGGCTCTGTCTCCAAAAAAAAAATTATTATTTTAAGTATTTTGGGGCCAATTAATAATTCTATTAAAAACATTCATCAAATATAAATTTAAATCCACGAATTAGTGTTGATATTTAAAACCTTTGGAAGATCCTACAAAATCAGCTTATTACTCGAAACTTGATATAAAGGAGAAGAATGAAGCAGCATCCCGTACACAGTGAATGTCACAATTTCCTATACACACTGAACATCACAACAACCATGCAGCTGATGAAGTGAAGCCATTCTTCAAATAATCCCATCTGACAAGTCAGGAAGGAAAGGTAGAGCTAAAACACCTGCTCTTTGGAAGCTCTAATGAAATAACGCACCTCAGCAGTGATTGCTGGTGCCCACTGGAACATCAGCAGGAAAGGTGATGGGGTGTTGATGGATAGATCAGGCAGCTAGGACCAGAACCTGCTCGTCAACCACACCAGGAGAGACCCCGCCAGGCATGAGGGACCCTGAAGTGAGGCAACTGGAAGTGCACAGAAACACCTACCTAGGAATATTCATGCCAAAAATTTAATCCAAATCAACCAAATCTCTACATCAGGTCTCTCCTACAGATATACAATGCAAGCCACATGTGCAAATTTAAATATTCTAGTAGCCACATTTTTAAAAAGAGAAACAGGTGAAATCTATGTTAATGTTTTATTTAACCCAATAAATCAAATATAATCACTTCAACATGTAATCAATACAAAAAATGAGTAGTGAGATATTGTATATTCTTTTTTTTTGTACCGAGTCTTCAAAATCCAGTGTGTGTTTCACACTTACAGCACATCTCCACGAGGATCGCATTTCAAGTGCTCAGTGACCATGTGTGGCTGGTAGCTGTGGAACTGGACAGCACATGTCTAAAACTTAACTAGAGGCCGAGCGTGGTGGCTCACACCTGGAATCCTAGCACTTTGGGAGGTAGAGGTGGGCAGATCACTTGAGCCCAGGAGTTCGAGACCAGCCTGGGCAACACAGCAAAACGCCATCTCCGCAAAACATACAAAAATTTAGGCAGGTGTGGTAGTACACACCTGTAGTCCCAGCTACGTGGGAGGCTGAGGTAGGAGGATCATCTGAGCCTGGGAAGTTGAAGCTGCGGTGGAGCCACGATCATGCAACTGTACACACTTGGCGACAGAATGAGACCCTATCTAAAAACAAAAGAACCAGGAATTCACAAAGTCTGCAGGAAATCGACGGGAAATACAGGGAACAGAGGAATGTGTTAAATGACATGATGAGGAAGCAATCAGCAAAACTCAGAATATGGGAAAATTCTACAGGGCAGATGACTAACAAAGGATTGTAAAACCCTCAGTGAACAAACACAGGGTGTAGACCAAGTCCAGAATCGTCACTGAGCAAATCAACACTAAAAATCATTTATAAAACAATTAGGAAAATGTTAACATTGGACATTTGATATCAAGGAATTACTGTTAGTTTCTTAGGCATGAGGATGGTATTACACTTTGTTAAAAGATACTTTATTTTTTAGAGATTCCTATTTAAGTCATTTCTAATGAAATAATAGCATGTCAGGGATTTGCATCTAAATAATCCAGTGGCTAGGAGAGAGGGAAGCATACAGAGGTAGCTACACCTCAAGACTAGTTCCCATGAGCTAGCTGGGAACTAGTGAAGCTGATGATGGGCACATGGGGGTTCATTTTACTTTTCCATGCTCTCAGTATATGTTTTAAAATTTCCCAAAATTAGGCCGGGCACTGTGGCTCACGCCTGCGATACCAGCACTTTGGGAGGCCAAGGCGGGTGGATCACCTGAGGTCAGGAGTTCGAGACCAGCCTGATCAATAAGGTAAAACCCGGTCTCTACTAAAAATACAAAAGTTAGCCAGGCGTGGTGGCCTGCGCCTGTAGTCCCAGCTACTTGGGAGGCTGAGACAGAATTGCTTGAAGCTGGGAGGCGGAGGCTCCAGTGAGCCGAGATCTCGCCACTGCACTCCGGCCTGAGCAACAGAGCAAGACTCCATCTCAAAAAAAAAAAAAAGCTTGTGATTAATTTTTTAATGATGGAAAAAAATACATTGGTCTTAGACTGGTCCAACACAGTATCTGAGAAAGGTGGTAGTGAGTGTAATTTTGAAAAGACCTGGAATCGCACCTCCAGGACTTAAATCCTGGCTTTGTGCCTGGCTAGTTGTGTGACTTTGTGCATGTCCCTTCGCTTGCTAAACCTCAGTTTACTCACCTCGTAAAGGAGGCTGCTAACAACAGTGTTTCCTCATAAGACTGTCAAAGGATTAAATGAGCTAATCCAAACCAAGTGCTTAGCCGAGAGCACATTATGATGCTTGGTGGCAATACTATCATTACTGACACTGTCACATTATCATTAGAAAGAACATCAGTGATGTGGATGGCCATCATGGTCCCACTCAGGCAATTTCCACTCAGGGAAACATGGGCCCTGACACCTGGTCTTTGGAGCTCCTGGGCAGCTGTGAGGAGCCAGCATCTCCTGGTCCCGGATCAGACCTGGAGAACTGTAACACAAAGAGGACAGCAAGCCTGCCACAGGATGCTGAGGGCACTTGTCATCAGTACCTTGATGGGGGCTCACAGAGGCAAAGTCAAAGCCAAAGTGAACAGAGTTTTTGCCAAATACCCCATTAAAGGTACAGGAAGAGCATCCTCATCTAAAATCCTAATGGAAATTGATCAGAAAATGAGGTTCCATTTGCCAGACAGGTCTGATTCAGGCACGGTTCCTTCGGGACAGAACTTCTCCACGAGAGCAGGATCCCCAGAGCTCCTGACAAAGGGGCCCCCAGCCACTCACTGCATCAGATTCATCACCCTTCCACGCTCCAGCCCACCAGGAGCCCTACCTGTTTCCTCCCCTCTGGTTACGGAAGACAGGAAGACCGCAAGCTGAGAGGTCTGGGTCCCAGTTAAGACCGAGCCCCAGAGATGTGCAGCTGAGGCAGATGGGCCTCAAGAAATATCTGCTCAGACTATGCCCTTGGACAGTCGAAGCAGCATTCCTGAAAGCAGGGTCTGAGCCCCTACCCCAACGATAGGGCAGGACTCTGCTTAGGGTGCCCAACCTGCTCTGCTCAGGATGACCAGAGGGAGGCGGACACAGAGGGCAGAAGGGAAAGACAACCAGACTATGACCTCCTGAGCACCTGCACTTCAGGCACCATCATAAAAGTCATTCCCGCCAGGTGCGCTGGCTCAAGCCTGTAATCTCAGCATTTTGGGAGGCTGAAGCGGGCGGACCACCTGAGGTCAGGAGTTCAAGACCAGCCTCATTAACATCAAAAAACCCCGTCTCAACCAAAAATACAAAATTAGCCTGGCGTGGTGGTGAATGCTTGTAATCCCAGCTACTCGGGAGGCTGAGGCATGAGAATTGCCTGAACCCGGGAGGCGGAGGTTGCAGTGAGCCGAGATCATGCCATTGCACTCCAGCCTGGGCAACAAGAGCAAAACTCCCTCTCAAAAAAA
>NW_016107452.1:4302384-4391542 GCF_001604975.1 Cebus imitator | reverse complement strand
GTTGCTTGTAAGGCTAAGTGAAAGGGAACCTGAACTGTATTCAAGAGTTCATTCCTGGGAGTGGGGGAAGACTCCTCATTGAGCAGGAAGGGGCCTCTGCATTCCAAATACCAGATCCCAACGCAACTTCTTCCCAATGAATGCATCGTGTGCATTATGCAAAAGTATGTCAGGCAAGGCCAAGAGAGAACCACTCCGGGCGTGACACTTGCTCTCCTAAGCATTTCTCAACCCCGGTACACAGCTGACAAAAGCACACATCAGAGGGGGCCCTGAGACACCATGAGGAGCCCATCCGGGGCCCTGCTCGGGTCCCTGGGGCATGAGCAGATCACTCTGTACGCCGTCCCAGGCCTGCACAAGCTGTTCTGAGATCCGTCTCACAGAGTACCCGCCCAGGCTGATGGAGAGTGCTGAAATTCCCAATGCGGTTTGTAAATACCTATCAATATTCCACAGGTGCATAACCTTTGACTCAGACATTCCGTTTCTAAGAATTTACCCCAGAGACATTTCAACAAGGCTGGGGAGGAACACTCCTGCTTTGTTCCTCTCTGTTCAATCATCTCCAATTCCTCCCTCTGATGCCTCCCTTGAGCATGGGTTGATGGGTTGTCAATTCCCAAGTGGGCTTTCCTAAAAGCCTGGGAAAACCAAATGGGAAATAAGCCAGGAAAGGCAGAAATCACCGGATCAGTCCAGCCTGTCCCGGGGAGCGATGGGACTCACGCTACCCTCGCAGCCCTTCCCCAGAACCTAGTCCTTGGGACTCTCCAAGAACCCCAAGTATAAAGCAGGGCAAACGCAAAGTGGTTTGCGCCTGCAGCCACCCCAACCAGGAGATTTCACTCAGGTTTCCTGGTTACTCTTAAGAAATCTTGTAAATTTGCGTTCCACTCCACATCTGTGCACACTTTAATAGCAAAATAGTATCTTCAACGACTCCAGAGTTAAACGGTTTAACCTTTTCCCCCGTCACCAAATCGTCTAAAGTGGATGTTCCCACAAAGGGGAGCCATGTTTTACATTACACACTAAATGACTTAACCTTTCCACCCCTCAAGAAAAATGCTCATCCCAAGCAGATGAGCCATGTTTTCAATTATCTATTAGTTAAATTACTTAACCTTTTCCCTCTGACTTCACAAGCCAAGTGGACACATGTGCAAGATACACCCCATTTAGCCTGTGGTTTCTCGAACTCCTGACACTCTCATGGGTTGCACGTATCCCAGTTAGAGAAACGCAGTTTTAGGCTTATCTTTAGCATCTGCAAAGAGAGGGTAACCAAGACCTCCAGAAAGCCAAGGCTGGGTAGATGAGAGAGGACATTCAGGAACAATGCTTTGAGCCTTTTCTTTTTTTTTTTGAAACAGAGTCTCGCTCTGTCATCCAGGCTGGAGTACAATGGCACGATCTCGGCTTACTGCAACTTCTGCCTCCCAGGTTCAAGCAATTCTCCTGCCTTAGCCTCCCAAAGAGCTGGGACTACAGGTGTGCACCACCATGCCTGGCTAATTTTTGTATTTCTAGCAGAGACGGGGTTTCACTATGTTGGCCAGGCCCGCCTAGGCCTCCCAGAGTGCTGGGATTACAGGTGTGAGTGAGCCATTTCAACCTCAAAGATCCAGTTTATTTTCTTCCCACTTGATCATGTTTATATTCGGAAGACCTTTCCCCCTTCAACCTTCTGGTCTTAAGCCATTACTGACTGTTACTTCCATTTCCCATTTGAATCTCCATTTTCCAATGTTATTTCCATAATACAAGGCCAGTTTTTTTAAAAAACATAAATAGCAATAAAAGGAAGGATGAGGTCTTCCTGTGTAGTGAAGTGGCTGAGCGTAACTGAGGCAGGATCCACCTCTTGAGAACAGAGGTCAAGATCTCAGTAGGGTTTTGTGAAGGGCTGAAAACTTCTCTGAGGGCCCTTGCTGCTTACTATCTCCTCAGACCCCAAATCAAGATCAGAATGCTCCCGGGTGCAGGCTTAGGATCACACAGGTCTACATACAATCAGCTTGGCCAGTTTCTAGCTGTGTGAGCTGCAGGAAGGTCCTCAACCTCTCTGAGCCTTGGTTTCCTCATCCATAAAATGAGGCTAAGAGGGGGTCCCACCCATTAGGCTTGCAGGAGGATGACTGGAGACAACATGTGTAAATTGCTCATCAATGTGATCAGCATGTAATAAGCACTCGATGAACAGCAGTTCTTATTGTTCCCTGATTTATTTGTGAGACCAAGTTTCACTCTTGTCACCAAGGCTGGAGTGCAATGGCTCGATCTCGGCTCGCTGCAACCTCTGCCTCCCGGGTTCAAGTGATTCTCCCGCCTCAGACTCCCAAGTAGCTGAGATTACAGGCATGCACCACCACGCCCAGCTAATTTTTTATTTTTTGTGTTTAATAGAGACGTGGTTTCACCATGTTGGTCAGGCTGGTCTTGAACTCCTGACCTCAGGTGATCCACCTGCCTTGGCCTCCCAAAGTGCTGGGATTGCAGGCATGAGCCACGGCACCCAGCCTGCTCCTGATTTAAACCAGCCACTGTCACTGAGGAGAGACTCAAGGAGAGATCCAGGTTCCAAGAGAGAAGTTATCTCGGACAAAGTTTTGGTGCAGAGTTCCCTGACACCACTCGTAACTTTCCTCACACAGCCGAGGGAAAGAGATAAGGCTTTCAGTTCCCAAACCAAGAAAGCACTAACGCTCCAAGAGGGACAAGAAACTCAGCCCGGCAGGTCCCAGCTGAGGCTCTGGGGCCCCCAGACTGTGCTGCCTTTGAAACCCAGTGTGCAAATGGACAAAACAGACAAGATCTGCAGCTCTCCAGTTGCGGGGTCTGGAGGACCAGGCCCAAGTGGAAGCGGGAACAGGCAGGAGTGAAACAGCACAATGGTTCCCACACAGGCCCAGTTCCCTCCTTTGTCAGGACAAGCAGGATATTCCACTCCTCTTCCCTCTCCACCCACCCCTATAAGTTATAGGCATGGCTACGTGACTTGCTCTGGCCAATGAATCATGGGCAATGACGTGTGTCCTGTACGAGTGGCCACACCCCTGTCTTGCCTCCAGGACAGCAGAAGCACATGTTGAGACGGGCGCTCCAGAGGCTGGGTCACTGCGTGATCAGACGAGCAAGGCGCCTTACTGATGCGCCCTGGACATCTAGCATGAAGGAGAAGTAAACTGTAGGTGAGAGGCGAGGCTGCACTGCCCGTGACGGCACAGCCCAGCTGCACTGGCTGATTCAAGGGGCCAAAAGAGCAGGGTCTAAGGCAGCACTTCCAAACTGTCTGTGAGAAAAGGCCCATTTTTATTTTATTTCCAATCCACTGTTGACCAATATTTTTGAAAAGTATAATTAAAATCTCATTGCAATGTCCACTTGCTAAAAGGTTTCCACACCCTCACTCTTGCTCTCCTCACTCTGTCCCTGCAGGCTGGTAACGAGCTCTGCAGCGGGGCACAGACCCGGACCACTCGTGGAAAGGCACAGCCTATGCAGTACAGCACAGGTGGGCTTCAGGCCCCAGTGGCCATTTTCTTTTTCTTTTTTTGGCTCACTGCAACCTCCGCCTCCTGGGTTCAAGCGATTCTCCTGCCTCAGCCTCCCGAGTAGCTGGGATTACTGGCGCCTACTACCGCGCCCGGCTAATTTTTATATTTTTAGTAGAGACAGGGTCTCACCGTGTTGGCCAGGGTGGTCTCGAACTTCTGACCTCATGATCCACCAGCCTCGGCCTCCCAAAGTGCTAGGATTACAAGTGTGAGCCATGGCGCCCAGCCCAGTTGACCATTTTCTGTTTTCTTTTTCTTTTCTTTGAGACAGAGTCTCACTCTGTTGCCCAGGCTGAAATTCAGTGACACGATCTGAGCTCACTGCATCCTTCGCCTCCCGGATTCAAGTGATTCTCGTGCCTCAGCCTCCCAAGTAGCTGGGATTACTGGCGCCCACCACTGTGCCCAGCTAATGTTTGTATTTTTAGTAAAGACTGAGTTTCACCCTGTGGGCCAGGCTGGTCTCAAACATCTAACTTCAAGTGATGTGCCTGCCTCGGCCTTCCAAAGTGCTGGGATTACAGGTGTGAGCCACGAGGCCTGGCCCTGCTGGCCCTTTTCTAACACTGGGGAAATAACTGACCCTTCCCAAGCCTCACCTCTCCATTTATAAAATGAGAGTCTGCAGAAGAGGATTGAAATAGAAAGCCCACGGAGCACAGGGCCAGGTGTGAACAGGCCGTCAGTAAATGTCACCTACTCAGCCACATCGTGCCCTGTTCCCAGGTGACGATGTCTGTCACCGACAGGCCTGGCCATATGCTCAAGGATCCAGAATGAAGCCATGGGCTTCAGGCAACCTCAGAGCAAGGCTGTGAGTTGAGATTCAGAATTCAATTCTAGACATCTGCTCTGAGGTAACATGACCAGACTGGCACCTCAAGGGGCAGAAGGCCAGGCACAGTGGCTCGCGCCTATGATCCCAGCACTTCAGGAGGCTGGGGCGGGAGGATCGCTTGAGCTCAGGAGTTCCAGACCAACCTGAGCAACACAGAGAGACCTGTCTCTACAAAAAATTTAAAAATTAGCTAGGCCAGGTGCAGGGGCCTATAATCCCAACACTTTGGGAGGCCAAGGCAGGTGGATCACCTGAGGTTGGGAGTTTGAGACCAGCCTGGCCAACGTGGTAAAACCCCGTGTCTAAAAATAAGTAATAGACAGATAGACAGATAGATATAGATAGATAGATTAGATAGATAGATACATATAGATAGATACATATAGATAAATAGGTAGGTAGATAGATAGATAGATAGATAGACAGACAGACAGACAGATAGCCAGGTGTGGTGACACATATCTGTGGTCCCACCTACTCTGGAGGCTGAGGGGGAAGGATGGCCTGAGCCTGGGAGGTCAAGGCTGCAATAAGCCATAATTGTGCCACTGCACTCCAGCATGGGTGCAGAGAGACCGTGTCTCAAAAAATAAAAATTAAAATAAAGGGCGCAGAGGAACCAGGACTAGGTAGATGAACCAGTGATCCACTGAGACCAGGGATGACATCAACTGCTTGGTGCCAGGAGGAAGATCTTAACCCCCAAGCACCTGCTG
The DNA here is from genome assembly GCF_001604975.1 of Cebus imitator. Classification (NCBI taxonomy): domain Eukaryota; kingdom Metazoa; phylum Chordata; class Mammalia; order Primates; family Cebidae; genus Cebus; species Cebus imitator. Next base: position 4,386,428 of record NW_016107452.1, on the reverse strand, counting down.
CCACACAGCAGAGCCACAGATGGTGAGCCAGCGCTGTGTACACTCCAGAGCAGGGTGGCCATGCATCTTGGGTTTTCCTGGGTCTGGGGGATCTCCTGTAATTCAAGACTTTCACTATAATGGGGATGGTATTGGGCAAATCGGGACAAACTGGTCACCCTCCTCCAGAGCCTATGTTCTTTAGCTCTAATATTTAGGGTGTGATGAACTAGGGCAGCTCTTTCATAAAACATCAACCAGGAGGCCAGAGTAGAACTCCAGCTGCTTAACAGACTGCCTGGGAAAGCCACATCCCACGACAACACACAAACATATCTAAGGACAGAGAGGCAGGGCGTGATGGATACAGCATCAAAGATAAAGCGATTACCCGGCATCACAGGGACAGCAATGGCTCCAAATGGCCTGCGGACTGGCTCTGCCCTGAGGTCTGTTCAGGAACGGGAACTTCTAAATACGGACACATAACCAGAGGCTTTTTCTTGCTTCTTCCTTATTTTATATTCAAACAATAGGTCATCAGAATCTGCTTGGTTAATGGCCATATTGTCATAATTGCCAAACAAAGCAATGGGAATCTGATGATAATGGTAATATTTTGCATTTCTCAGAAAGGCAGGTCTTGGACGTGACTTCATTTCCCAGAGCCTCCTGGCTGTCTTCTGTCTCGGTCCTCTCTATCCTCGCCCAGCCATCAGCATGACGCTCGAATGCCTGGCACATATGACAGGTCCATGGATTGCTGGGTGAAGGAGTTTATGAATGAGGACGTCTCTGTTCTGTGGGTAACCCAGGCACCCCCAGGCAAGGCAGGCTGGGTGCTCTGTGGCTGTGTCAGCTCCCCCTCCACTGCTCCCGCAGAGGCAGTGCCCGCATGTCCCCAGGACTGTCCTGAATGCTCAATACAGAAGCTGACCATGTACCTGATGAATGAACTGAAGCATCACTGATCACTTTACTAGGACCACAAGTGTAAAGTGGGACTGTCCCAGGCAAAGCAGGCCAAGTGGTCACTTCACTGATGTAGCATTTCACCTAATCCTTGTTATGCTTCAAGTGCCACCCCAGGCACTGGGGCCAGACTCCATGGTCTGAAGCCCAGCCCTGCCTCCTAGCAGCTGGGTGCGTTAGTTAACCTCTCTGGGCCTCAGTTTCCTCATCAGAGCTAGGCAGTAGCTGCCCCTTAGGGCTGCTCTGCAGATTACGCTATTTAATAATTACAACAATTAGAATAGGGCCTAGCACAGGTAGTAGACGCCACATGTATGCTGACTGAATAAAAAAGTCCTCCCGTTATCCCCAGTGTTATTGCCACTTTATCCATCAGCCAACAAAGGAACAAGGGCTTAAGTGACTTGCCAGTTAGTAGCAGAATGGCTGACGCCTGTAATCCCAGCACTTTGGGAGGCCAAGGCAGGCGGATCACTTGAGGTCAGGAGATCGAGACCAGCTTGGCTGACATGGTAAAACCCCATCTCTACTAAAACTACAGAAATTAGCTGGGCATGGTGGCATGCACCTGTAGTCCCAGCTACTCGGGAGGCTGAGGCAGGAGACCTTGAACCTGGGAAGCAGAGGTTACAATGAGCTGAGATCACACCACTGAACTCCAGCCTGGGTGAAAGAAAAAGAATCAGAGTCCAACCTAGGCGTCAAAGCCCATGCCACACCCATCCTGCGACCCTGCCCCCACTCCACTCCCAGTTCCCGCATTTTCTCTCCCCATTCAAGAATTTAGGGCTGTTCTGCAGATTAAGTTATTTAATAGTGGAACCTTACAATCAAGTGAGAAGAAGTACACGGAGCACGATACAACGTGTGGCACGGGGCAGTGCCGGAGCTCCCCCGAGGCTGAGGGGGCTGAGGGTCCCCTGAGGCTGTATGGCATACGCAAAGCAGGAGGCACCCGACCCAAAATAGGACGGGCACTTGCTTCCCGTGCGTCACAATCCGAAGTTGTTCTCCTTTTCTCTTCTTGCCAAATTACTCGATCTCAGAAATTCCTTAGCAAGACAAGACTGAAATGCAATCTCCAACCCCATCGGGCCCAGTGGAATTTCACCAACACAAATTGCTGCGTTCTCCAGGAAAACAGAGGACGCTGGCCTGAAGTTTCAGATTCTCACTAGGTCTTAGAAAGCTCCAGTCTTAGAGCAGCTCCTGGAAGTGGCAGGAAGTGGTTTGCCTTTGCTTATTTTCCAAAGGATAACCACCAGATTTGCTCGTAAAAACTTGCTAACCAATTGGCAGAAGGCACCTGCACAATCCAATGATTTCTCCTCTCCTGGGGTTTTCTTCTTTTGTTAGCTCAACTCATGAGGCCTCGGAGACGCAGATGCACAGGCCTTGCCTTGACACATGCAAAGGAAGGAAGGAAAGAAAGAAGGGAGGGGGGGAGGAAGAGAAGAGAGGGAGGAAAAGGAAAGAAAATGGGCTGGGCTCATGCCTGTAATCCAGCACTTTGGGAGGCCAAAGTGGGTGGATCACTTGGGGTCAGGAGTTCAAGGCCAGCCTGGTCAATATGGTGAAACCCAGTCTGTACTAAAAATACAGAAATTAGTAGGGCGCGGTGGCACTGGCCGATAGTCCCAGCTACTTGGGAGGATGAGGCACGAGAATCACTTGAATCCAGGAGGCAGAGGTTGCAGTGAGCCAAGATCATGCCACTGCACTCTAGCCTGGGTGACAGAGTGAGACTCAAAAAAAAGAAAGAAAGGTGGAGGAAGGAAGGAAGGACATTTTGATAAAGAATCAAAATTCACCAAAAGAAACGATAAGCCACAGCCCATGGCTTCATGTTCACCGGTCCTCGGGCAGGACTGCACATCAGCTCTAAAAGATGCCAGAGGCTGGGCTGGCAGGACACAGAGGGAGGGAGGGAAAGAGGACCAGAGACCAAGGAGTGGCTGAAGAAGGCAGATTGCCCCGGAGGGACCGGGTATGTTCTGCATCAGGAGGGAGAAGGAAGAAAGCCTCCTCCAGAAGTGAGCAGGTGAAGCCAAGCGTGCGTGTGGAGTCCCGGAAGGCAAGGGCAGAGGAGTCTGGATGCCTCCCATAGGGCCAAAATAGGAGCGTCATGCCCGGGCTGACAAGCCCAGACTTGAATCTGAACAACACAGGCAACAACTGCACATCGCTGGGCAGGACAGAGCTGCTGCCCCCAACACTCTTTCAGATTCAGAGGGCACTGCTGGGGTGCGGTGGGGGTAAAGGACTGGAAGGGGAAGCGTGAGTTTCCCCCACTGCTTCTCAGAGAGCCTTGGGGGAGCCACCTCTGCTCCCTGGGTGGAGGCCACATGCCAGCCCAGTCCGCTATAGACATTCCCAGATTCTTGGAGGCTGGGATGGGAGCATGTGTCCTGGGCCAGCCCAGAAGACGGATGGCAAAGAAGCTGCATGGGTGCTGGGACGGGCGGCCGCTAAGCTGAGGGGACAGCTTGGCCAAGGCTGCCTCCCACACAGAGGTCACCGCCAGGGTGCACAAGTCCAGACCTGTGTACTCACTTCCCTCCCCAACTGGGCACTTGGGAGAAACCAGAGGACATCCTATAAGGGACTCTGAAAGGGAGCTGCAGATTAGGAAGAGGCTTGGGATACATGTGCATCCCAAGTGGTGTGTGCGTGCAGAGACAAGCATGCTCTCAAGTATGTGTGTCGAGCATCCTTCCATGCATAAGTGTGAGGCGTGTGCACCCATGACCCTGAGATGGAGTGCTCATGGCCATGTGTGTATGCCGTGGGGCGGTGTGGCTGTGCCGGGACCACATTCACAGCGTGAATGGTGCCTGCATGCACACTTATCTTCGACAGGCAAACAGCATCATGTCGCGGCCAAGACCTGGACTAGAGCCTTGAGCAGGCAATCCAACTTCTTTACACCCATCTAACTGCTCTACACCTCAGTTTCCTCATCTGTAAAAGGGGGCTAAAAACAGAAACTACCTCCTAGTATTGATAGCGGGATTAAATACATTCCTATTTGGAAAGCACTCAGATGCTTGTACATGGGGTCCTACTAAATGATAAATATGTGTATATTAAAACATAAATCATACATGTGGGTGAGTGGTCACACAGCTGGGAGCTTGTAGGTATGGACAGTGTAGACTAACTGGGACTGTGTGCACACGCGGGGGCACGAAGGTGTGGCTGGGTGTGCACAGATGTGCAAGAGGGAAGGGTGTTCCCTGCAAACAGGTTTGCCTGTTTGCAAACATGCGTACTGTGTGTATCCACGAAGCCTGGGGGAGGGACTGCATGCCAGGGCCCAGGACCTGTCTGCTCAAGAACCATGGGCGTATGAATACACGTGTGTGCACGTGGGGTAGGCAAGTGTGTGCAGCCATGTTCTGGGGCATGTGTGTGTGTGGGCGCCTGGGCAAGGGCATGGAGGGATGGGAGCCATGAGTCAGGTTTCTCACAGGGATTATTATCAAGCCTCTGCTCCCATCCCTGTGAGAAAACAGGACCACTGGGCAGAGGCAGAGAGGCCCTCTCAGAGCTGCCGAGCAGCCCCAGAGAGACTCAGTGCATAGCTGAGGGCCCACACCAAAAAGTCCGGGCGACAAGAGCCAAATCTCACTCAGTCCTGTGCCCAGCCCCCAGCACGGGACCATGCTCAGAAGCCAGAAAGGAAGGAAGGAGTGTGCCCAAGGGAGGGACACAGACCCCAACATGACAAGCCCCATCCTCAGGTCAGGTCCCAGGGCTCCACATCCGTCATTTCATTGAACCCTCTTGATCGCTTAGAAGGAGCGTCATCCCCATGTTTCAGACAAGGTAGCCGAGTTCTGTGGTTAAAACATCTGCTCAGAGGCCCACTGCTAGGGAGCTCTGGGTTCCCAGTCAGCTGTGTCTGACCTCTGTCCTCACAGCCACCATGCAACTCTGAGAATGAATGAATGAGCCAACACATGCATGAATGAATGAATGAACACACCAACAAAGAACAACAAAAAGGAAACCGAAACTTAGTGTCCGGAAGAGGAACAATATAAAATACGGGAAGCTCGGGACAGTAGGCAGGCACTGCCTGGAGAAGCCTCTGGGGGGACCGCACCCACTCCCTGTGTGGGCCACAGCTGGAGCAGCAGCCATGGTGGTCCACAGGGGACCCAGGAGCCCACACTGCACAGGCAGAAGGAGCTTTCTTTGTCGCCCTCGAGGCTGCAGCAGCAGAGGAGGCAGCGAGGCACTTGTATGGCCCAAGGGTCCCAGAGCACAAGCCTGGCAGCTTCACAGCAGGGCCAGGCCAATGGAGCCTTCAGCATCAATTCCGAAAACTGGCATTCCACACTCTGTGTGAGTCCTGTGGCATTTGGGGTTAACAAGACCTCGGATGCCAAAGCCCAGACACCTTCGGAGAGCCAGTCTGCTGAGGCCTGGGCATCACTAACAAGATGAGTTATTACAGCGACTTCTCCAAGCCAGCTGTGTCCCATAAGGCTCATGTTAATGAAAAAATCAGACAGTCCCCTTGCTTCCAGAGACCCATCTGGAAGCCACCAGCTGCGTTCAGGGGTTCTTTAGAAACAGTTTCTGGAGACCCCTACTTAGCATGAGCTCCAGCTCTAAGTGGCCTCGGAGAAGTGGTTGAATCTCACTGAGCCCCAGTTCTTCCTACAGAGTAAGGAGCACTCATCCATGAAGGGTTACTGGCGGAGAGGACCAGTTCAAGGTATGAAAAACATATCTCACGGGACAGGTAGCCGGCCCTTCCAAGAGATGGCTGTTCTCGTAAATGGCAGCCATCGGAGGCCCTGGGGCTGCCTGAGCAGTGGGGAGCCCCAAGTTACTGAGCTCCCCGGGCTATGAAAGCCTGCGAGGCAGGGCTAGAGGGAAGGTAGACGGCCGCATGGGCACCACTGGCTCCAGATACCCCACCATGCCTGGGAGGCCCAGGGTCTACAGCCCCCTCTATGCCAAGGCCTCCCCACAGCCCAGACACCCCTTAAGAGGCCCAGCACCAGGGCATCTCTGCAATCGACTTTCATGGCTTCTTTCCACTACTGAAATCCCCAGTCCAGCCAGCAGTAAGCAAACGGCCCAGTTGCCAGGCTGCAGGCGGGTATCCCGGGCACTGCCCTCAAAACGGCACTGGCTTCTCCCTCTTGAACCTGTCCTTTGTCCCCTTGGCTCCCATTCAGTTTTGCAGAATGTGAGACTCTGCTCATGGGAATTGGGAAAAAGCCCAAGAGATGGAGTGCCGGGTTTCAAACTGTGTTCCCAGGGCACCAGAGTCTGCAGGGGGCTGACCCCCGCCTCTAATGGGACGGCGGGCCTTTAACGAACCTTCTCTTCCTGCTGTGGTTGGAAGAGAGAGCTGTGATACCAAATCCCTGGAATCACCTGCACAAAAGCTCACCTAATTCAAAATCGAGCCCCCCGCCCCCGCACCCCACTTTGCTGCTTTGAGACATCTTTATCCATTCAAAGGTTTTCATCACTGGATGAAACAGCCATAAAACTGATTTGATCCTTGCTGAAAGGCTGAAATTTTAATTGGCCTTTGTCCTTCAAAGTCCTTCTCATTTTTCCTTTTACTTGTCAGGGCTGAGAAGCTGTTAACTCCCCTCCATTGTGCAAATTCTAAACAGGTTTCACCTACTTCCCTGTTTCCCTTCCATTGGCCCCAAGCAGGAGGCCCCATGAAGCGGGCTCGTTTTGTTCACTGCTGTATTCTCACCACACAACAGGCACCACAAATACTGATTTAATGTTTATTTTAATTAACTAAATGCAATAATTTATAACAATAACCATAGCACCTACTATGGTCCAAGCTCTGTTTACACGTGTGACGTGTTAATTCACCCACCATTCACATCCACCCTTAGAGATCCGTCCCATTATCCCCATTCTACAGATGAAAAAACAGAGGCACCACTACACTTGCTACCCTGGATTCATAGCATCTTCTAGGCCCCACCGTCAGTCCCTGGCTCACTTGTTCCCCATTCCCTGGAAGGGGACCCTGCTTCCTCTGTGCCCCTGCCGGCTTCCTCGCTTCCGCCTCTGCTCCTGCAAGTCTCAGAGCTGGGGGAGCGGGGGATTATCTCGCAAACTGTACATTTTACAGATAAGGAGGCCGAGGACTGACAGCTTCCTGTGTAGTTGGGGGAAAGAGATGGAAAGAAAATGACAGCCAACAGCCAAGTCATTGAGAGAGGCTAGCAGATGTCCTAGGAGGGTGAGTGGCCACGGCTGACCACTGCAGGCAGGGGCTTCCAGGAGGAGGTGACAGCTCTCACAATGTCTCAAGTCCTCCAAACGGCAGCAGCCCACAGCTGTGGCATCTCAGCCATTCGGCCCACAAACACAAAAAGAGAAGGCACCCAGGGTCTCTCAGATTAGGGACACATCTGCCCGCCCCCCGAGAAGTGGGTCTGTGAATTTCACTGGCCTGTGGTCAGCAGCAGCAGGAGAGGCTTTAGGCAAAGACCTCAGTTGGACAGAGTTGTTCCCCACTTGGGACTGCACCCCAGCAGCCTGTCCCAACCTCCCCGGATGCCAGGGCAGGTATCTGTAACTTCCCTTCTCGAAGGAAACAGAGCAGCAGCCCGGCCGCCTTGGTTTGTTGTTCTCACACAGCTGTGCCATGCACACCCAGCCCATCTGAGTAGCCTGTGGGTCACCTGGATCCTGCCTACCACTGTACCAGCCTTCCCAGGGTCCCCTCACAGAGGGTTCATCCTCCGCTTCCCCCAGGCTGAGAGGTCCACTCTGACCATCAGTGTCTGTTCCACTGAGAGGCCCTATGCTACAGTAACGATGCTGACAACGATGATGACAGCTGACCCTGAGTACCAGGTACTTCACACTCATGAATTCACACATGCAAACCCTTGCCACAGAGAGCATGATGAGGCCCACTTTACAGAAGAGAAAACTGAAGTTCGGGGAGGTTACCTAACATGTCCAAATCCTTACCATCCCCTAGTGTAAGGTTCTGCCATCAGAACTGGGTGTGAGTCCCATCTCTGACACTAGCTCTGCGATCCGTGGCAGGTTACACAGCTGTTCTGTACCTCAATGACCTCACCTGTGAAGTCGGATAGTGGTGCCCAACCCATGGGCTTGCTTGGCGGCTGAATGAGAAAGCGCCTGGCACCTAGGGGCTGTTGATGAATGGCAGTTATCATTATTTATTCTCATTAATAATATTCATAGAGAAAAGAGATCCAGAGTTGTTTGGGGACAAGAGTACTAGTTACCCAGGGTCATCTGGGCAGTGTCCATCCAAGAGTCAAAGGGGCACAGGCCTTGGAGATGGCCTGAACTGAGTTTGAACCTGGCTCACATGTCCTGCTGTGACCTTTAGCATCAGCAGAGGTGTCACGGGGGGTGGCCCCAGGGGTCCCCCACGCCCACAGATGCCTTCCCAGAACAGGACCCAGTGGGGCTTCTCCTGCCCTCTCTGATGCCGTGCTTCCTGCGGGGAGTGTGTCCTGCTCTGCTTCCACCCCAAGGTGGAAGGGGAGCTGCTTGGCCACCCTGGAGAGTTCCAAAGAAGGCCCCACCCGGGTCCAGGCTGCAAGGAGACCCATCCTCACCCAGCACAGCCACGTGGCTTCTTTCCCACCCTCTGTGTCAATAACGGCCGGTTCTGGGGAAAGCTTCAGACCCACATCTGCTCCGTTCCCAGCACACGCCTGGAAACACCTGCAGCTGGCTGGGCTCTGCCCTGCGTCCCTCTAGCACTGGGCCAGCAACCGAGAGAGGAAGGATGAAAGATGAGTCTGAAATCGTGGCTGGAGACCCAGGCAGAGGCTCCCACAGTCTGAGGCCCGGCTAACCAGCCCCCGATTCCCCTGTGACTCCTCAGCAGGCAAGGACCGTGCCTGGAGGGAAGCTTCCAGAACATTCTTCATCCAGGTGGACGGGGGTGTTATCTTTGAGCCAGGGACTCTGGCTCCAACCTCCCCAATCACATGCTGAACCACATTTCCACATACTCACACTGGTTGTTTTTTTAATTAAGAGATTTAAAAAACCAGCTAATAAATAAGTCATCCTCCCTAAGACTTCCTGAGAAGCAGCAGTGTACAGGTGAGGCCTGAAACATGAAACAGCGGGTGACAGGTTGCATGAGTCACAGGGCAGGCCTGGGCCCTAGAGCCACGTGGGTCACCTGCAAGCCCGGCCCCGGCTGCTGTGTAGGCTGGCAGGGGGCTCACCCCTTTGGGCTCTGGTCTCCTCAGCTGTGGGTTCTGCTAAGCACGTGCTGCGTAGCGCACTCAGGCCCTCACAGGCAGCAGTTTGCTGCCGCCATTGTTATTACTGTGGGTGTTTCACCGTGAGGCTCAGTTTCCCCACGTGGAGAGTGGGAACGAGGAGACCTAACTCGCCACACTGTTGAATGATTCAACAAGGCTGGGCCTGGGCGGCTCGCGCCACACTGGCTGCTATCCTGATGCCCTTGTCATCGTCACCGTAAAGGGGACAGCCCCCTTGGGTCACACAGTACATGATCCACACTACGTATCCCACTCCAAGTGCTTTACATTTCCTACTTCGTTTAATCTCCTCACAACTACCTGAGAAGGGGGGCAGCATTCACATCTGCATTCTATGGTCTAGATGACAGGTAAAGGAGAGGGTGAGTGACCCCAGACCTCCGGCCTGTGGACCCGGGCACAGTAACCCCCTGCACAGACAGCCAGAGCCCAGATCCCACCACTGCCCTCAGACTGGACTCTGATGCTGGGGAAGGGCCCTGGAGGGGGGGCTGGCATGGTGTCTCCATCACCCTTGAAGTGCCTGTGTGCCGGGACCAGGCTCATGGACCTAGGACCTCCGGGAGAACATACAAGACTCTGAAGGAGCAGGAACCCAGGTCTACCAGCTCTAACCCGCAGCTTCCCCCAACTTCCAGTGACCCCTGCCCGAGGCTCCTCCTTGCACTCTGGTCCTCGCCAGTCCAGAGTCCCTTCCAGGGGCACAGGGAGCAATGCCCTCCTACTAAGGGGCGTCTGTGTATCTCCCCGCTCACGGGCTCTCCTCCTAGGCCACTCCCTTCTCTCCGTGTGTCTGTGTGTGGGTCTCTTTCTCCCACATGCTCCTACCCCACCCCAGCTCCCGGTAGCCCACTCTCCCTTGACCCCCCACTTCTCCCCCACCCCCCGCTACAACTTCCGCTTCCCCTCCTCGTCCACATCCTGCCTCTCGTCCTCCTTATCCTGGCTGCCTGCCGTTTCCGTGGTCTATTTTTGCCAGCCTTTGTCTTTGTTTCTCCCCCTTCTTTTTCTCCAGGGCCTTCCCTTCCCTCCCTGCTTTTCCCTCCTCCCAAGACGCCTATGTCCCCAGACCCTCTCAAGGGCCTGAACAGCCTAGCCTGGCCTGACCAGCAAGGCCCGAGCGGCCAGCACACTCACTCCCAGCCACCAGGATGCCACCAAGGCCCCTCTATGCTCTGCAGCCAGAGGAAGAAGGGGGAGCCTGGGCGGATGGGACACTTTTTCATCTTTGTTGCTAACAGTAGTGTTCATGGCTGAGTGGCCAGGGACAGAGGACACAGCCAGGAGCTGAAGGCACTCGGACATGTGTCTCAAAACCAACTGTTGACTACTAACACTGAACACTGCACCAATTTCAACCCATGAGGTTAATTTAAGCAAAAAATGAGAAACAATGACACCCAGAGCAGACACGGCAGTGTTAAAATAAGGACACTTCTGCCCCGTGGATGGCGTTACAGACGGGCTCCACTCCACGGGAAAGCAAGAGAGCCTCATCGATATCGAAGCCATCAAAACATTCATACCCCTGTGGCCAACTAACCTCCCTCCTGGGAATTTTTCCAAATGATCTTTCGTCATCAAAGGGAAAGGATAAAAAGGCTACAGGCACACAGATATTCACTGCGGCACACTCTACTGGGGAAGAAAAGCAGGAAGTGGCCTTAGTATCTAATCAAAGGGAGATGGTTTCATGGAAAATGGTGCAACACAAAAGACGATCACGCAGCCACTGAGAAGCTTCCATGATGGCGAAGACTGGGGAAAACAACATCTCCGCTGATGACAGTGGAGGAGGAAATGGACGGAGCCAGCATGTTCACTGTGCCTGGAATGACATAAAAATACGTCTACAGATGGGCTAGGACCAAGAGGAATAAACGGAAAATCGATACAAGTAACCCTCGGTAGCCAAATCCATCCAGCTTCTGAGTTCAGGCAGGGAAGGACGCCAAATGATCCAGATCCACATGGTTCTGGAGCTGGGGACGTCAGGCGGCCAAGTGAGGAATTTATCCCAAAACACATCCCAACGCGTTCCTCTGGTGTGTGCCTGGGGAGGGGAGGGTTTCCATCCTTGGGTGAATTGTATGAAGAGGTTTCTTTCATCTTCTTTTAAATTATCTTCCATGTTCCTTTGATACTGTTTTTGCAATTAAATAAAGGAAAGTCACAGTTCTTGGGTCCAGGGCTTCGGGGCGGACAGAAGCCTTTCCCACACATAATCTTCCCTGAGCCTCACAAAAGCTCCGTAAGGAAGCAGGGCAGGCGTTTTACTAACCCCGTTTTTACAAAGAAAACGAGCAATCAGAAAGGGTGTGACTTTCCCAGAGTCACGCAGCCATGAGGTGACAGAGACGGGGCTCAAACAAGGCCCCCCAAAAGGCAAGGGCTGGCTCAGCCCTGTCCTCACTGGGCGCTTGCAAGGGCAACCCCAGACACCAGCGCTGCAGCCCCCTAGACGTCTCTGGAGCCGTCTACCCTGTGACGCGTGACACTGTTGCTGAGCCCTCATGAGGATAACGCCTGCAAGGGTAACAGCCAGGCCCAATGCCAGCTTCCCCACATGGCTCAGGAGCAGGGACCCACTACAAAACCTCTGCCTCGCTCCCTCAGCTCAGGCCCGGCAGCCAACGAGAGCCAAGGCTACGCAGTCAAGCAGTCACCAGTTCAAAACCCGACTCCTCCACTGTGTGCAGGCTGAATCCCCTGGAGCCTCCACATGACCAGGAGAAAAACTGGAATCGCACAGGGGAACCTCTTATGGTCACTGGATAAAAGGACAAAGTGCGTATCCTGCACCCAGTTCGATGCATGGCCCACCATAAGTGCTCCCTATGCTGCCGCATCCTCCTTGGGCCTGTACATTTGTTCTCCTTGTCTGGAAGGTTCAACCCCAACACCCCAGGGTGGCACATCAAGCGTTAGCCTGGTAGAGGCCTGCTCACGCCACAAACACCTGCTCCCATTACCCTGCGTGGGTCTTGTCTTCCTCAGGGTCCTTACTCCCCGCTGACATGCTAAGCATTTGTTTTTTTGCTTTTGTTTTTGTTTCCGTTTCGTTTTGTTTTTGTTTTTGTGACAGAGTCTCGCTGTGTCACCCAGGCTGGTGTGCAGTAGCGTAATCCTGGCTCACTGCAACCTCTGCCTCCCGGTTCAAGCAATTCTCCTGCTTCAGTCTCCTGAGAAGCTGGGATTACAGGAGCGTGCCACCACACCTGGCTAATTTTTGTATTTTTAGTAGAGACGGGGCTTCGCCATGTTGGCCAGGCTGGTCTCAAACTCCTGACCTCAAGTGATCTGCATGCCTTGGCCTCCCAAGGTGCTGGGATTACAGGCGTGAGCAACCACACCCAGCCCCATGCTAAGCATTCGTATGCTGGTTTGTTACAATGGCATCAGGCTTCTGCACTAGGCTCCCATGACCATGAGAACAGAAACATCATTCACTGTAGTGCCATATTCCCTGCACACAGTAGGAGCCCAGTAAAGGAATGAATTAACTACTAATTGGTAGTGATGACTTTGCCAGAGAGCAACAGGAACCTGTAGCTACACCTAACCTTTTACTGTCCCTCAGGGATGTCACACTCCTTGGGACACTGCAGGCCTCTGGCCCAGGTGTGTCCACAGGTCTCTTGCCCTTTCTCACTTTCCCTCCAACTCCCCAGGGACCCAAAGGGCACAGTGCAAAGGCTGGCACTGAGAAGATATCAAGACTCCTGCTGGCTGGAAACACGCGAAAAACTGTCTGGTGGTGGCAGAGACTGCAGATTTCAGGACATGGCTGGATTCTGAACCCCTAGAAGAGGTCACATTCCTAGCGCTGGAGAGCTGGGGAAGTTCCTGAGTCTCTCCTTCCCCTCTGCCTCCTCCTGCCACAGCTGGCATTTGCCAAAACCTCCCCTGCAGTGAAGGGCCTTTACTGGGCACTTTACACACATCGAAGATCAGCTCTCTCCACAACCCTTAATTAGACTTGGCAGTGCCAAGGGAGGGGGGCTCCACAAAACCAGAAGCAGGGCCAAGGCTGTCCCATGGCTGGGTCCCAGGAGAATGGTGGCCTCGTGGGCCACCATTTGTTTGGCGATAGAGTGTGCTGGGTTCCTGCACTCTGCAAAGTCACACACTTATAAAGGCTTGCAGACCTCTGGGTACAGTGGCACTTTTGGCATAAGGGACTCACAAAGGAGACCTCTCCTGTTGGTCTCTCACCCAAGACCCTGCACCCAAGTGATGAACCTGAATAGTACTCTCTGACTACAGGGGAGAGAAAAGTACAAGTGTATCGTGGGTCTGAAAGCCCTCCCTTTTCCTCAGGACCCAGAGCCTCTGCAGGTAAAGTCCCCCTCTGCAGGGAACAAGCACTACCTCCCCTCTTAACTCAGCAACTCCAGCTCCTCCTGTCCTGTGCACACAGAAGTCACCTCCTCCAGGAAGCCCTCACTGACTCCTCAAGTTAGCCTCTGAGAACCCCATCAGCATCTGTATGGGCAAACTGCACCCCTCTTTGCCCACCTTTTCTCATGCCACCAGCTGGGATGTGAACTCCCTAAGGCCTAACACAGGCTGGGCCTTCACGGCTGCATCTCCTGTGCCTCAGAGTGTGGCCAGGACACAGCAGACAATCAAACTGAAAAATGAATGAATAACAAAAGAATGAACCAACAGAATGAATGAAAGCAGAAAGAACTGGAACAGACTGAATTTTAAAAATGAATGAAAGAATGAAGCATCAATGAAACTCGCAGGAAGGAATGAAAGGCCATCTCTCCTAGGGCCCGCCTAGAGTCAGGAAGCAAAGTCCAGCATCAATGACAGTGGCTCACATCTGACTCTACAGTGGCAACTACGTTGCTCCACCAGAGATCATTCTCTCCCCATCTTCCTGATCACACTTGGCCTGCAGGACAACAAAGAGCCAGGAGCTCAGGGGAGAGTTCCCAAAGAGGAGTGCCGAGGTTCCGTGCCCTCCCAAGGCTCTCCTGGAAGTCACGGGAGCCTCCCTGGGGCTGGGGTAAAGCGAGGGAGCTGATGACTGCCCGGGAGCAAGGAGAAGTGGCACACGGGGAGGAGAAGGGAGAAGGAACTGGCATGTCACCTTTATAGCAGTCCCAGGAGATGCATTTCTTCACTGTTTCAGGGAGAACCAGACACAGAGAAAGCCAAGGATCAAAATCTGTAGATGAAACGAGCGGCTGACGACAGTGACGACGGCTAACAGCACAGGCCCTCTGTGCCTCGGGCGCTGTTCTAAGCACTTCAGATGTATTACCTCATTTATTCCTCCCTGCAACCCAGTGGGGTAGACACCATTATGTCCAGTTTAGGGACTGGGAAACTGAGGCACAGAGACTCTCAGTGGGTAGCCCAAGGTCACAGAGCCAGGAAAGAGAGGAAGAGGAATTTTAAACCCATGTAGACTGGCTCTGGAATTTGAGCTCTTACCCCCCTGCAGTCAGTGTCTCTCAGCTTCAGCGTGCTACAGTCACGGCGCTAATCATAATCATAACATAACAGTGTACTCATGCTTAGTATGCTAAGGTCATGCAGCCAATAAAAAATCCTACGACTCCTCTCAGCTTACTATGCAAACGGCCTCTTGCCAACAATAATAAACAACAAAACAACAATAATACATAAAAATAAAATAACGATAATTAAAGTAAGATGCAAGGCTGCCAGGGCATCCCAATGACACCTCCAGACTGCAAAGCGCCGGGGCCGGGAGCAGTAATTCCATGCACAAAGGGGCGTTCGAAGACCATCTAGCAGCTGTGTGTGCAGAGCCGGAAGATGCTTCTCGTTTGCTGGTGGGGGCTGGCTCTGAGATGCTGCTGGGCTAAGCCCCCTGAAGCTGCTCTCTGCCACCAAGCTCTGCAGCCTTTACTGTATGCCAGGCACCAAACGAATGCTTTGTGTGGGTTTTCTCCTTTAATCCTCACACAGACCCTGTGAAAGTGGTGCAAGGAAGCCGCGGTTTGCAGATAAAGCTGAGGCTCAGAGAGGTGAAGTGACTTGCCCAGCGTCACAGAGCTAGGAAATGACATCTGAATGCAGCCTCTCTCTCTGACCGCAAAGCCTTGCGCTCTGGCTCTGGCTTCCTTCACCTTGGGAGAGGAGGAGCTGCCTGGAAGCCACGCGGGCCACGCTGCCCGGCCTGCCCATTCCCGCCAAGCCAGTCCGCTTGGCAGGCCACAGGCCCGGAACCCCTCACTTCAAAGTGATTCACCCTCGAGGGCTATGTGGTTTAGTCTGGGGCCTCGGGAGTGGAGCAGTCAGAGCTCTCTCGGCCTTGACCACCCAGGTTTGAAGCGGGTTCCCCAGGACCTCAGGAAACCAGGGGCCAGCTCGCCACGACCGCCTGGGACAGCCTTGCTTATTAGCAGAGGCCACCATTTCTCAGGAAGTCACACTGGGGCTCGCACACAGAGCAGCGAGGCTCAAAGGCACTGGAGGGTGGCAATGGGGGACCCCAAAGTAGCCCCCACCACTGCAGTTCACTAAAAGTCTCACCCTTACTTCTGGCAGAGCCTGTTCTGGCTCTCAGGGTCCCCTGTGACCAGAGGCCAAGCACAGCCCAGCAGGAGTCCCCTTCTGTTTCTCCAAGGCCTGGTGTCCAGAGGAACGAAGCTGCGCCAGCTGCTCCCACCCGAGTCCCATGCTCGGTCTAGAAGCCTTCCTCTCTGCGCTCAACGCCCAGTGCGGTTATCTCCTGCCGTGCGCCTTTGAACCCCAGGAGGCCGGGGAATACTGGAATGTGCGATGCCTGAGGTCAGAGCTCCAGTTTGATTTGAGCTGGGCTGGGATGAGGGGAAAATGGCCAAGAACAACTCGCTCATTTACTTCATTTCCAGACTTGGCGGCTGCTGGGGCCGGGCTTCCAAACCAAGCTGGCTTTGGCCAGGACATCTGCAACAGCGCCCGCCACCAGGCACAGCTGGATTCGCTTAGGGAGTTAAGAGTCTTCAAGTTCTCTTAAGAAATTGGTTCTTGGGGAGCCCGGCTCTCTCTGGGGACCGCGCGATGGGCCTGCCCACTGCAGCCTCACCTCCTGCGGAAACTGTCTACGGAACTAGAGGGACCTGGTGGTCTGCTTGGAGAGGGACTGTGTGCACTCAAGTGCAAGGCGGCCCGGCCCTGGGCGGCCCTCCTGAATCAACTCCAGGGAGGATCCAAAGCGCAATTTCCTGGTTGCCACTGTGTCTCAGGGCCTAGGACGGATGAGGTGAAATAGAAAAGAAGCCCAAGAATAAATGGATGACCGTTGGTTTCCGCATCTGCCAAATGGGGGTGGTGATATCTACTCCTACGGCTGCTCTGAGGCCCAGCGGACGAAACAGAGGCAAGGCCCTGAACACAGAGGTGCACACGCTTGTCTCTGAACTGTTAAGTCCCTCAACTCCCGATCTCACGGCCACTTCTTGGGAACGTGAACATCTCTGAGAAAGCCTGGCTGTGATAGAAAAGCCTCCCTTTCTTCTCCTAAGCCCATTCACGTGAGTCAGGCACATCAGCTCACTCTGACCAGCAGGCAATGAACGTGCAAACCAACATGCCAAGAACAGAGTGATGGCCTTGAGTGTGGCCTTTGGGAGCCCCTCTCTGCCTGCCAGGCTGGGTGCCAGGCTCGCACGCCCAACCCCTCAACCCTCTGCATTCACGTGAGGCTGACACATCAGCTTACTCAGGTCTGGGAGCTCAGGACCCTCGGCCTCATGACACACTCACAGTGCCTGAGTGACTCATTCAGGGAGGTGGCAGAATCCAGGCAGGGCTGGGTACTCCCACCTCTACAGTATGGTGGTCCAAGCAGGCCACGTGGTGCCACCCCAGTTCTATCATTCATTAGCAATACCACCTCCAGCAAGCTCTTGTGCCTCAACTTCCCTTTCTGCATTTGGGAATAAGAAGACTGCCTATTTCATCAGGTCGTTCCCTGCCTGTGAAAAATTGTACCCACATAACGAAGTAACACCCAAAATTCTCAAGAAAGGATCTGGCCTATTGTAAGTGCTCAGTAAATATTAGCTCTTATTGTTTTTCCATGGGCTGCCTAAACATAGAGCTAAATAAATATACCATCAGTTCCCATTGAGTCGGGAGGGACATCAGAAGGGCTGTGGTTAGAATTCTCCCCCAATCTTCTAACTGGAGTTCTCCACCCAGGCCACACCGTACAATCACCTGGGGAGTGTCTGCAAACTGGGACGTCCAGCAGTCCACAGGCACAACTAGTCTGCGTTTTCATGAACCAGAACCACTTGCATTACTATCAACTTTCCACGATTAGAGTTGTAAAATAGCTCAAAGACGACAACAGGTATAAAGAGCTCAGATGGGTGAGCTAGGAAACACACCCAGTAATCTTTTTCCACCCATTTCAAAGTCATTTGCAGTATTTCTTGACAGATATGAGCTCACAAGGAGATGGATGGAGAACATATTACAGCAGGAAAATTTAAAAACAACTTACATGTCCATCACCAGGAACCGAGTCGAATACACTCTGGTATACACACGCAATAGAACACTCTGCAGCTATTCAAACAGACGATATCAGAATAAAAAACAAGACATCTGGGTCCCACACACAGCAAATGAATCCCAACCTCTGGGGGTGGGGTCAGACATCCGGACATTTTTTCAACTCCTCAAGTAATTCCGATATGCAGCTCAAGTTGGAAACTGCTGCTCTAAACTCTCCCAAGAAAGCCTTGGACAGAAAAAAAAAAGGTGGGGGGGGTGGGTTTCAGGGCAGGAGGAGGAAGGCAGAAGGGGAGGGAGGGAGAGAGGCAGGAAAGAGGGTAAATCTGTGCAAAGCCCACTCCTAGGAGAGGGACAAAGACAGAGGAATAAGGAAGCCAAGATTAAATGAATGAGGACACTCGGGCAGGCAAGGATCAAAGGTAGAGTAAACCCCACGCTCACTCCAGAAGCCCACCTGGCATCTCCCAGCCCCATCCAGAGGCTCCGAGCATTGGACCTGCACAAAGCTTCCATCGCTTAGTCTACAGGAGTCCCATCGATGGCCTTAAACTAGCCAGGTCTGTGTACACCAACTGCAGCAGACAGCCATGATTACCCAACGATCCCACCGTGAAAACCCACTCCTGCCTCAAGTTCCCCATCCTCATGGCCCAAGGGGGAACAGTAGCTGCTTTTACTGGAGGGAGGCTGGTTCTGCAACCAGGTAATCGTTCTCCACTACAGTCAAAATGGAGCCCAAGCTGCAACACCCTTCGCTCAGCGCCTCGGGGAGGTGGGTTGCCATGGCAGCCACACATCCCAAACCTCGGCCAGAGCCAGGGCTTGCTGAGCTGCCCCAGGCTTCCTGCACAGGGGGTTTTGGCTCTCCCTGCCTCCCGGAACCCTTCCCTGGGCTGTCAAGTGAAACCCCACCCAGCCACTGTGGGCTTTTCACCAAATCCAACTTTGCCACAAGGAATGGGGGACTGGCAAGGTCCGCCACAGAAGGGAGGCCTCTAGCCGGTGGGCCTCCATGCTGACTTGGAGTTGGTGGTGGAGAAGGATGACGGCCAAGAACACCTGAAACTATCTCGCTGACTCAGCAAAAACGGTATCTGGTTTGTTCGCCACTGACTCTCACATCTAGCAGAAAACCCAGGACACAGTAGGTATTCAACAAATACTAACCAATCCATTAATCTTGAAATGATTAAATACAGGATTGAACTAAACTGGACGCCACCTTACACGAGACTCTAGTTTACGACAAAAAATCTTGTGTTTATGACGAAAAATACATGTTGTGTGTGTACATGTAAAATGCAGACAATTCCATCCCCTTAATTTCAGTCCTTTGATTTGGATAGAGATCACCACTATCTGCCTGGAAGATAACACACTGCAGGACAGTTGCGAAATTCTAGAAGCAAAGTGTATAAACCACTGTTCTATATAAACAGCAAGGGCCATAAATGACCAGCCCTCAGGACAGCTGGAGGAGGGGACAGCTGAAAGGTCCCCAGACTGGACTGTGGGCAAGGCTGCCACTCCTTGCAGCAGGCCTCAATGAGCCCAATCAATCCCCACAAGCAGTGGACAGTTGGGGAAGATGAGGGAGAGGAAGAAGAGGTGGAGGGAGGGGGAGAGAGGCAATCCAGCAGGCAGTTTTCAGAGCTGCCACGTTCCTGAATGTATTAGAGCAGACACAGCTCTCTCCTCTCCCTCAGAGATAAGGCCAAAGTTCTTACAAGGCCCACCTGACCCCACTAGTGACACACAGAGCTCACCTCCAGCCTCCCTCCTCAAGGCACATTCTGCCCCAACCACATTTACCTCCTGGAACTCCTAGTAAATTCCTGCCCCAGGGCCTTTGCACATGCTGTGGATGGCTCCTTTATCTCCTTTAGCCCCTGTCCTGGGGCCTCTGCGCATACACAGCTTCCTCCCTTACCTTCTTCAAACCTGCTCAAATGTCGCCTCTCATCCAGATTTTCCTTGGTCTCCCTGTTCCAAATGCCACCACACACGGATGCCATATCCTCCCCATTCATACCAATACTCCTGCCCTCCTTCGCCTGATGTTTTCCTCCACAGCGCTCAGCAGCAGCACGCTATTTCCTTGTTCATTTTCCTCTCCTACAGGAATGGGGGCTCCAAGAGGGCCAGGATAATGCCTGCTTTGCTCCGTGCCGGCAATGGTGCCTGGCGCACAGGACGCTCCTCCATCTGCTGAATGGATGGAGAAAGCAGGCACGTCTCTGTACACAGACAGCATCCATGACTTGCCTCGCTGACCCCAGCGTTGACCCCGTGACTCAGGCCCTATCTCACCCCCGGCTTACAGTTGGGAACAGGCTCAGCTTAGGATGTGCTGGAGCCTGGATTCAGATCCACCCCAGTGACTCCAAAGCCTGGGTTTGTCACCCTCTCCAGCATGGGAAGATGCAGCCTGCATTTCCTGCTCAATGCACATTATGCTCTCAGCTCTTCCTCTTCCTGTCACTGTGAAAGGGAAGCTCCTACATGGGGAGAGGCAGGGGCTTCCCCAATACGCACCATCCTCCTGGGACACACGTGTTCACCAGGTTCAAGAGGGAGCAGAGGTCCTCTCTCCAGAAGCTGCTTAGCAGGTGACCAACTCCCAGTCTGTCCCATGGCTTAAAAGACCCTCCGTCGCCTCACCCTCCCCTCCAGGAGCTCCTCCTCTGAGCACTCAGGCACCCAGCACCCCTCCAAAGCCATGCACCCACTCGCCTTCGGGACTCAGACTCCCTGCCTGCCAGCCCCACTCTCTCCCTATGACAGGCACAATAATGGCCCTAATCATCCCACTCCCTCCGACTTGTGAATATATGGCCTAACATGGCAAAGGGACCCTAGAGAGTCACTTAAGCTGAGGATCTTGAGATCAGAAATGCCCTTGGATGATCTGGTGGGTCCAGTGTAACCACAGGGTCCTTGTAAGAGGGGACAGGGCCAGGCCCAGTGGCTCATGCCTGTAATCCCAGCACTTTGCAAGACAGAGGCGGCTGGATCACTTGAGGTCAGGAGTTCAAGACTGCCCTGGCCAACACAGTTAAAAATACAAAATTAGCTGGGTGTGGTGGTGCATGCCTGTAATCCCAGCTACTTGGGAGGCTGAGGCACAAGAATTACTTGAATTATGGAGGCAGAGGTTGCAGTCAGCCAAGATTGCACCACTGTACTCCAGCCTGGGTGACAGAGCAAGATGCCCTCTCAAAAAAATAAAAAAAGGAGGGAGGCAAGAGGGCCAGAGCCAGAGAAGGAAATGTGAGGACTGAAGCAGAGGCTGGAGAGATGCTGCCACGAGCGAAGGAATGCAAGCAGCCTCCAGATAATGCAAAGGGCAACAGACCCTTCGCCCAGGCTTCCAGAAGCACCACAACACCTCGACTTCGGCCCCATGAGACCCACTTTGGACTTCTGACCTCCAGAACTGTAAGATGATAACTTTGTGTTGCTTTAAACCACAAAGCCTGTGGTCATTTGTCATAGCGGCCACAGGAAACTAATGTACCCATCCTCCCAAGCCCTCAGCTGAAACAGCACCCTTCTGGCCCTGGCGTGGCCTCATCCCACGCAAATGCTCCTGGACTTCCTCTTTCATAATTATCTGTCAGTGTTACTTAGTTGAGGTCTGAAGCCATCAGCTCACATCCATTTTCAGTCTCCGCTTCTCACAAGCTGTGTAACGCCAGGAAAGCTTCTCAGCCTCCCTGTCCTCCTCTGTTACCCACGGTTGCTCAACGCCCTCACCTGTACACTTGCCATGAGGCTGGAATGAGAGAGCCCGCGCAGAGACAGGGCCTGGCACGCTCAGACAAGGGTGACACTATAATCCGCACCATCTGTAAGACCATCAGGTCTGTGGACCACGGAGACTATGGTGTCATCACCGCATACCCCAGAGCCTACACGGTGCCCAGCTATCAAGTCTGAACAATATTTGTTGAATGAATGAAGAGTCCTGCAGCCATCAAAAATCTCAAACGCAAACATGAGGGACAAACCGTGTCTGGCTGAGGGAGACAGCAGGGCCAAACCCTGAGGTGTGCACAGCTTCCCCTGCTCAACTCAACGGCTCCCTACTAGGTCCAACTAGGCAGAGCAGGTCTCCCCGGAGCAGAGGCCACCCCACAAAATCACTGCATCCAGCCTCAACTTTGGACCTCACCCTGACATCACACAAGGCTTCCCTCCCACTCTGCCTCAGCTGAGTACCCCCCACGATGGCCAAGGAGAGACCCCCTCCACGACGAGGGAGGGAAACCCCTCACTCCTTCCCCAATAACAGTGGGGAAACTGATGTCATCGTACAGTCCCCTTGCACAAGGCGGCTGTAGAGGTAAAGTGAGAGAAGGTGAATCAGTGCCTGGCATACAGTTGGCGCCCCATAAATCCCCATTAGACAGTTTTAATTATTTTATCCCACAGCAAACATGTAAGTAGCAACAGGTGCTCCTTCCAAAATCACCTGCAAAACAACTGAGGGAGGGTGGAACAGCACAAAGGGTCAGGGCTTTGGACTCAGAGGTAGTTTCTTTTTAATTTATTTTTGAGACAGAGTCTCATTCTGTCGCCCAGGTTGGAGTGCAGTGGTGCAATCTCGGCTCACTGCAGTCTCCGCCTCTCGGGTTCAAGTGAATCTCATGCCTCAGCCTCCTGAGTAGCCAGGATTACAGGTGTGTTTCACCATGCCTGGCTAATATTCATATTTTTAATAGAGATGGGCTTTTGTCACGTTGGCCAGGCTAGTCTCAAACTCCTGACCTCAGGTGGTCTGCCCACCTCAGCCTCCCAAAGTGTCAGGATTACAGGCGTGAGCCACCACGCCTGGCCTCAGATGGAGATTTGAGGCTGAGTGAGCTTAGGTAAGCTACCTGACCTCTCTAAACCTGTTTCCCTATCCATAAAATGGAGATCACATTACCTACCCCAAAGGAGTGCTACCACGCAATGAAATACTGCACAGCGGTCATTCTCACGCTACAATCACTTGAGGAGCTGTTCGGAAGAGGCTATGGCCCAGACCTCCCCCAGACCAAAGCCATCAGCATCTCTGGGTTTGGGGGCTTATGAAGATCCCCAGACAATGCCAACGTGCAGCCAGGGCCAAGAAGCATGGATGCTTATGTAGGCATGGCACAAAGCATGCACTCAGGAAATCCAAGCTTTCACCACAATTTCCTCAACTGGCCAGGATTTTCTCTCATTCATTCAGTGTACGTTTGTAGAGGCCCTACTACATACGAATGGAAATCAAATTTAAAGTCGTATGTTGGTTTTCAAGAGTCGGGGGTAGCGGAAAGAGGACTGACGGTTAATGGGTACAGGGTTCCCTTCTGGGGTGAAGATGTTTTGGAACTAGACAGAGGTGACGGTGGCTAAATATCACTGAAATGTTCATTTTAAAATGGATGATTTTATGTTATATAAATCTCACCTCAGTAAAAAAAGCAAAAAAAAAAAATAATAAGTAATCCAGACACACACACACAAAAAAATATTGTATTATTCTATTCATACGCGGTCCCGAGAGGAGTCAAATTCACAGAAAAAGAAAAGAGAATCGTAGCTGCCAGGGGCTGGGTGGGGGACTAGGAACTGACATTTAATGGGACAGCTCCAGCTTGAGGAGATGGAGAGGGATGGGGGTGCCAGCTGCACAACAGTGTGAATGTACTTAACGAACCACACACTTCAAAACAGTTACAATGGTCCATTTCATGTGTATTTTATCACCATTAAAGAAAAAAGGTCACATGCTCACAGTCCCAAGACATTCACCGCCCACCTGAGCTGCCTGCACCCCCCACCTCCCTGCCACAGGAGATGACATCTTCCCAGTTTTTCCAGGCGAGCAACTTCGAGTAGCTGACCGCCCTCTTTACAAACAGGATGGAGGCTACGCATGTGTTTTCTCTGTGGGGCAAGGCCAGATTAAGCAAAGAAAACACAGCAGCTCCTTCCCCCTCCCCCCAGGAAAAACCCTGTCCGGTCAATAGCAGAACTAAAGAGCTGGCGCGCACTTTCACTTCCCACTCGCCTGCAGGCCCAGCTTCTTCTGGGCGTCCAGCAAGGCCCAGACTTCAAGGTGGCAGGAGCTGCCCTCTCACCCTGCTCCGGGTGAGGACAGGTGTCCACTGAGCTCCAATGAACAAGAGGAGGCTGTGTGCCTCCAGGAGGCAATTTCTGGCTGGGATGGAAGACCCAGAAGAGGGGCACGGAGTGACAGAGGGATCTGAACCCCGGAGCCCTGGGTCCCCTGCTTCGCTCCCTGAGTGCCTCTGGGTATGGTGCTTCCAGGCTCGCCCTCAACGTCCACACCTACAGGAACAAGGGAACCGGATTCACACGGGAAAGGCAAAGGGGTTTAAATCAGGTGCCAACTTCCTCCCACCGGGAGGCTCCAGGGTGGCTTCAGCTCAGCAAGGCACCAGGAAGACCAGCAAGGGTTGAGGCCACGGTGGGGAGGACCACACACGGTCTGTGTATTCGCCATCCTTGCAGGAGACCCCTTACAGAGTTCCTTAATGGAATTCCATGAATGTTCTTTCTGGATCTAAAATGCACTCAGTGGCCTCCCTGACTGACACAGGTCCATCCGACCTTTGCTTGCACACCTGCTTTCTCGGGGGGCTCACTATCTCTTCTGACAGCCTGCTCCCCTCCATATAGGAAGCCAAAATCTCTGCCCTAGAGCCCCTTCCCAGGAGCTGCTAGTACCACACAGAACTCTCTCCCTGTTCCTCTCTATGCCTTGCTGGCCCCTGGCCGCTCCCTCTGCCCTTCTTCCTTCCCCTGTGCTTCCAAAGGAAGGCCTGTTCTGGAAGCTTAAGGGAATGTCCACACAGTGTGTCTCCCTGACCAGCCATTGCCTTTCCAAGAGTGAAATGGAGACTGGCCCTGGGGCTCTTTCCAGGGTGGGGCAGTGGCAGAGATGGCTAGTGTGGCCCACGCCAACATCCTATTCCGGCCTCCACTCCGTTCTCGGTAGTAAAATCCTGTTCTGGGGTGGGATGCACGGCTCCCACTTACATTTCCCAGATGCTCTTGTAGCTGGGGCTGCCACAGGATGGGTCTGGCCAGTCAGGTGAAAGGAGAAGTCTCCCTCATAGGGCGGAAGACCAACTCCACTCCCCTGCCACTCCCACTTCCTGCTAACTAGAATGCAAACAAAATGGTAAGATCCCATTTCCCACTAACTGGAATGTCTGCAAACTGGCAGGAACTTGAGCCTCTCTGGGCCCATGAGGCAAGGCGCTAAGAAGGGAGGAGCAGCCAGATGGAAAGGCCCTAGGGCCTCAGAGCCACAGACCAGCCACGGCAATCATGACATGACCTAGACCGTGGATTTCCTTTATATGAGAAAAAACCAGCTTCTGCTGTGTTTCACCTGCTGCATTTTTAAATATTACATGATTCCTGAGCCTTACATGCAGGATCAAGGAAAGCCTGGGTGGGGATCATGACAAACCAGCTGCCTTCACAGAGGCAGGGCACCGTCCGCCTTCAGTGAGAAAGGAGGGGACCTAGACACACAGCCCATAACATGCCCTGCCTCTACCCCTTAAGAATTCAGGCCAGGCGCGGTGGCTCATGCCTGTAATCCCAACACTATGGGAGGCCAAGGCGGGCAGATCAACTGAGGTCAGGAGTTTGAGACCAGCCTGGCCAACATGGTGAGACAGTGTTTCTACTAAAAATACAAACATTAGCTGGGCGTGGTCATGGTGGGGGACACCTCTAAACCCAGCTACTCGGGAAGCTGAGGCAGGAGAATTATTTGAACCCAGGAGGCAGAGGTTGCAAGGAGCCGAGACTGAGTCACTACACTCCAGCCTGAGCGACAGAGCAAGATTCCATCTCAAAAAAAAAAAGAGTTCATGGTCAACATTTCCAAGCCTGATGTGTTTCTTCAAAATCAGAGGACAGACACAAGCAGCTGCCGTTTACCAAGCACCAAGCACATGCCCCGGGTGCTCTGCTCAACACAGCAGGAATTAGCCCAAGGAGATCAAAATGGTCCTATTATAGATGAAGCCCAAAGAGATACACCAAGTTGAGGCTGAAAGCTGGGAGTCCTAACCTCCAGCCTGGGGCTGGGGTCTTTTCACTCATCTTCACTATCTCCTAAGGATTCTTAGGGAGCACACGAAGCTAAACTTGGCTGACATGGGGAAGTAAGGACAAAAGGAAGGAAGGAGCGGGAGGGAGAAGAGGGAAACGGGAGAAACTCATGGATTCCTGTAAAGGGAGATTATCTACGAAGATGTTCACTATAGCATTGTTTACAGCAGTAAAAATCTAGAAACAGCCTAAAAGGCCATCCACAGAATGAATACACAAATATGCCATGGCTTCTTCATACGATGGATCTCATATACACAAAGTAAGCAAACTAAAGGCAAGTTTCACAAGAAGGCCCAGGTAATGATACTATTCACAGGAAACTTCGAAACCTGGGAAACATTATGGAGTGTCCTGTAAGAGTATGTAGTTGCAGAGATACAAAAATACATACAAGAAGAAGACACATCAGAGAAAGGCAGGGTTTGAAAACGGAGACAGTGCATCAGGTGCTGCAACTGGAATGGCTTCTCACGCTGGGGGGTTGTACATACGTATTTTATACCCTGCTTTACACGGCAGAAACAGATCATCATTTTAAAAGCAAAGGGAGAATGTGCAGTTTACTGTATGTCAACTTTATCTCAAAGCAATTATTTTATGCACCTAGAGAAAAAGAGACAGAGAGAGAGAGGAGGGAGGGAGGGAGAGAAGGGAGGAAAGGGTTAAGGCCTCCAGAAACAGCATCTTCTCCTCCTGGCCCATGCTCCTCCCTGAAGGGCTAGCCATGCTGACCACAGCAGCTCCATCCACAAAGCCACAAGGCCACGGTGAAGAAGGCCACTTCACCTCCAAGTTGCTGAAGACTCCTTAAGCAAAGTGACATCCCAAAGCTTTCAGAATGAGTTACCCTCAGGCCTGGCCACCCCTAGAACCACATTTAGTCCACCAGCAGTTCTGCAAAGACAAGCACTGGTTGGCTCCCTCCCCTCCTGTGCCCCATGGCTGGAGGCAGGGCAGCCAGGCTGGCAGGGCCTGGGCACAGAGGCTGTCCTGGGCTGGCTCTCTTGGCACCAAGGCGGCACCAGGAAGGGCGTGCAGGAGAGGCAGGACCAGAGGAGACGGAGCCCCAGGAGGAGGGCGCCAAGGGCATGGCCAACGCCCAGGCCCCTCCACAGGTGTGCAATGGTTCCTCCACCTCCCCCATCGTTCCCCTTCCACAGAAGTGCAATGACACAGAAGAGACCACACAGTAAGAAGACACCAGGGTCTGGGGCTCCCCTACTCCTCTGACCTGATCAGTTCACGCCTGGGATCCTCACGCAGCACCTCCCACCACAGGTATGACCTGAAAGTAGGGAGAAGCCAGCACAAAGCCCTCACAGGGAGCAGAAGTGGTGTTCGACCTGCCTAGCCCAGTGGCCCCTCGTGAGCACCAGATGAATGGGAGGAAGAGAGTGAAGGAAAGAGAAAGTGGAGACAGGGAAGGAGGGAAGGAGGAACGGAGGAAGTCGGGGTGGGGAGAAAGAAGGGAAAGAGAAGGCAGGAGACAGAAGGGAGAGAGGGAGGGAGGATAAGTCAGCAACAGACGACTCAACTTCAGGACCACAGCCACCCTGCTCTCTCCAAGCGCGGGGCGGGGTACAAAGTCCACACCCATGAGCTCTGAGCAGGGGGAACCTGAGTACAGGGAGGCTGAGGGAGTGGAGAGGCTGTGCCCAGCCTGAAGGGGCAGCCACACAGGATCATGGGCACAGCCAGGAGCGCCTGCTTGAAGGCCTGCCTCCGTTTCCTCAGATGAAGAATGGGATGATCAGGGGAAGCCGGCAGCTCGGAACCGTCTGCAGATCCAGGAGTGAAGGGATGGGAGCTGTCTAGAGCTGAGCCAGGCCCATGGTAAGTGACACAGAAGTGTTTGCTTCTGTTGTTATTACTAGAAAATGGAAATCTGGAATTCTTTAGGGGAATGCTCCCAACTTTAAATGCAGACAGCTTATTGAAGCTTTAAGAAACAAAATAAAGAAAACACTGTGTGTGCCAAGTAAAACATGTGGGCAGGCTGGACTTGGCCCATAGGTCACCCACTTGCAGCCTCTGCTCGACGTGTCCCTGCGTCCCCCCCAAGGCAGGCCCAAGGCCTACAGGGGTCGAAAATCATGAGTAAGACTTGAGGTCACCCCATTCCAACACATGCGTCCAAACCCATGAATTTCTTAATGGGAAATAAATATTTAAGTCAACCCCCACCCAACTCCCACAGCAAAAGGACAGGAACTGCTAATTCTTACCCACCACATCCAAGTCTCCAGTTTTATTTCATAGGATGGAAAAAAAAGACCTATTTTAAAAAGAAGAAGAAGAAAGGGAAAAAGAAAACCAACAAAGGCAAATTCAAAAATGCACCACTGTGGACTTGGGCAACGGCCTTTGCCAGTCAAAGAGGAAAACAGCTCAGTCCTGAAATCCGTCCCAGACATGAAAATTACAGAGCAGCCCTGCTGACACCCCCTGCCCTTTCTGTGTCATTCCCTCATGAGGAATGCAATTATATGTCCCCCCACGGCAAACACAAAGGAAGACACGTCAGTGACAGCCGCAGCCTGTTCACGTCGTCCTGCAGAGACAGGCACTCGCAGGCGGCAGCCACCAGCGCGGCAGGAGCTGAAGGCACTGACCTCAGAGGAGGCCGGGCAGGAGGCAGGGGCCAGAGGCTGGTTGGTGGCGTGACTGAAGGTCCTATTGATTCACGCCCAGGTTATAGATCAGGATGTTGAGGGTGCGCAGAGGAGATGGGATCTATGTAACCTTGGCCCACTGGATGCAAAACGAACACACTGTCCTCATACCTTCAGGGCAAGCAGTTAAAGAGAGCAGCCCCTCAGACACTCATTCAGCAGCTGCTGTGTGGCCAAGTCCCAAAAGGAATAGGACAAAGTACTGGGGGCAGAGTGTAGATCACCACAGATTCCATGATGGGCCCCCGCGTGCCCCTCCAGCCCCCACACCCCACTGTGCACCTAAACCACCCCAGGGCCTCTGGCACTCACCAACCCCAGCCTCTCCACATCTGCACAGGACCAGCTCCTGCCTCCACACCACCTCCTGACTGATGGGCCTCCTGAGACTCTCTCCACCACTTCACCCTGCCCCTCTACTGTCCTAGCGCCTAACACCTCTGAAGGGGCCCTGGTGATTCGCTGATACATTTGCAGGAACCACCCCCAGTGAATACTGAGGTTCCTGAGAGCAGAGCCCATGTCGGGGCACCCTAGGACAGTGGGTGGCATGTAGCTGACACTCAACAGTGTCGTGAGTGGCTGTGTTCACTGCCTACCAGACCCGGGGCAGCCCTGGAGAGACGGGCCACTCCTCCATGAGTGGGGCACACCACACACAGGATACCAGATGGGCACCAAGAAGGACGCTGAAAATAAGAACAGCCCATCTTCATGAAGCACTTCTGGGGTTCTGAGCCTTGCTCTCAAGTTGGTTCGTATAACATCTTACAGAATCCTGACCACAATCCCAGCTCAGAAACACTGCTGCTAATCTCATCTTACAGACAAGGAAACTGAGGCAGAGATGTTACCCAACTTGCCCAAAGTTACATATACACCTGGAAATACAAACGCAATGAGTGAGATGCAAAGAGAGCCGGTGAAGATGTACCTGTGTGTACGTGCATACGTGTGTGCTGCTGTGTGTCCATGAATCTGCGTGTGCACCTGCAGCACTGCTCCCTGCCCTGCGGTTTCACTTTCCATGGTTTCAGTGACCCACAGTCAACCACAGTCTAGAAAGATTAAGTGGAAAATTCCAGACAATTCTTTAGTCTTCAATCCCACACCATCCTGCTGAATCTTGCCCAGGACATGAATCCTCCCTCTGCCCAGTTTCTCCACACGGCATGCCCTACCTGCCCGTGAGTCACTTGGCAGCCCTGTCGGTAATCAACTCCACTGTCACTGTATTGCAGTGCTTGCATTCAAGTCATCCTTATTTTATGTATAAATTAAACTCTATCACCAGGATGTATGTGTAAGAGAAAACAGAGTTCAGTAGTCTACACCATTTCAGGCATCCACTAGGAATCTTGAAACATATCCCCCAAGGATGAGGGGGGACTACCGTATAACTGTTTGTGTGTATGTGTGTGCATGTTTGTATGTGTACATTGGTAAATGTATGTGAATGTGTATTACATGCCTGCACATGTATATGTACGCCTATGTAGCTGTGTGCATTTTTGTATATGTGTATATGTATGTATGCATGCATGTACAAATGTACATGCATATTCGTGTGTGTATGCATATATACATACACACGTATCCGCATGCATCTATATGGACACATCTTTGTGAGTATCTACACATACGTATGTGTATGTGTGTATGCATGTAAGTATATGTGCATATATTGTGCCAGTGTATATGTGTGTACAAGCATGTATGTATGGTACATGTATATATTTCTGTATATGTGTGCAAGTATGTGTATATGGATGTGTGTGTGCATGTGGGCATATTTAAATGCATGTATATGCCTGTGTGTACATAGGTATATATGTGTACATGTATGCACATATAGCTGTACATGCACATGTCTGTGTATAAATGTCTGCATGTGTGTATGTGTACATGTGTGCATGTGGGTATATTTATATGCATGTATTTTGCCTGCGTATATGTGTGTATGTATGTGTGTGTGCCTATATGTACACCAATCATAATGCTCCCTCCTTTCCTTCCCAAGAAAGGATGTCTTTTTGTACTGATCTTAGGAGTTTCACGGCTACAGCAAATAGGTGATATCTGGAAGTCAAGAAATGTGTTTATTTACAAACTAGTGGATCAAACTATATGGAACCATTATTTAATCATTTTCTACTTACAAAATTCCCATTTTGGCTGAGCACAGTGGTTCATGCCCATAATCTCAGCAGTATGGGAGACCAAGGTGGGAGGATCCCTTGAGCCCAAGAGTTCACTACCAGCCTGGGCAACACGGCAAGATCTCATTTATATTCTTTTTGAATCGTTTTTTAAAATTTCAATTTCCTATGACTCTGGCTAGCATAATCCCAAGATTCCACCCTTACGGTGGACTCGAACCTCCAGGTGGCCTGTCAGCAGCACCTGCTCAGATCCAGCCTTACTTTTAGCACTTTGTCCAGACAACCCAAGGGGAAAGAAAGCTGTTTTGAGGTCAAACTTCTGAAACATCTGTCTCTGTGACCTGGCATCTGTGCAAACGCCACTACTCACAGGACATGACAGGCACCCTACAGATGCCCAGAACCCCGGCCACCACAGCCAGTAGGCTGCACGTGCAAAGAAGGCTCTGGACACAAGCCGCCAGGATGGGGCGCCTGGACGGGGCACCTCTCAAACCGCTGGGGGCCTCTCCCAGCATCCCTGAGGCACCTTCGACTCAAAAGTGGAAGCAGTAGAGAGCTGAGGTCAGGGTCCACTTTATTTACCTATTGCTTTCAACATCTTTCTTTTCAAAGCCTCTTCAAGCTGAAACTGTCAAAAGTTGTGTCTGATAAATCTGAAGGTTATAGAGGAAGTGGTTTGTCCTTCCTCCTGCTCATGATTTCTGCAAAAGATAGCACACAGCATTTGGGGAACTGTCAGGCAAGGCAAGGGCTCCCAGCGAGGGCCAGAGGAAATGCAGGCGACCACTGAGGCCTGCTCTTTACCTGCTGCTGCTGTCAGGCTCCAGACAAAGTCAAGAGTACAGGAGACAAGAGGAGCCCAAAGAAGGCCGTCCCCATCCCTCCTCATCCCACCCACCCAAGACATTCAGAAAACTCTTCAAACAGAATTGGCCTGGTAGCTCTGACACTCCCACAGCAGCCTGGAAGTTGAGTGTTATTATCCCATTGGTAATCGGAATGTAAGTAACATGCTCAATTTAATTTCAGTAACTAACTTGCCCAATGTCACACACAGCGAGTTCTCTAAAGAACTGTGAACCCACAATTCAGGCAAAGCCTGATGTCACCTGCCCTGGGAAGCCCTCTCTGGCCCCTTCGACCTTGGGTGTAGTCAGGTCCCCTCCTCTGTAATCTTGCTCAACAGTAGCAATAACAGTGGTAACGGTAGTAATAAGAGCCCTCTCTTTTTCCTGTGTGCTTTATCTGTCAGACACAAGGCTAACGCCAGATGTACATCATCTTACCGAATCCTTCGCAGAAGCCCAGGGAGTCGGTACCACCATCTGCCCCACTGTACTGAGAAACAAAAGCTCAGAGAGGTAAAGTTACTTGCCCCTTTGGATTTCCCCACCAACCCCAAAGGTTGAGGGAGAGTGGTCATTTCCCTGCTGGCAACAAACTGGGCCCCACCTTCATGATCAGCTCAGCCATTCCCAGGGTCTTTGGCCTAAGGCTGATCCAAATCAGGACAAAGAACTAGGCCCTCTCAAGGCGGGGTAGGAAGGAACAAGATGTTCATGGGGCATTCCTGGAACCTGGCTTCCATGTTAAAGTCCAAAGTCCCGAGGCCAGCATGCAGGCAGCTCACGGGGTCTGCCCTGCACAGTTCTACCCGCCTCCAGCCCACTCAATACACTCGAGGCCCATGGAGCATGTACCACGCCCCGCCAGGCCTCCCGGGCTGTCTCGATGCCATGTTCTGCCCGGAATGCTCCTCCCTGCTTTCTCCTTCTGGCCCGGGCGGACCCATTCTTGGATCAGCAACGTTCTCTCCAGGGACCATGCTGCTTTCCACCAGTGTCCACCCTGAGTCGCCCTTGTTTGCAGGCACTGGAATCAACTGTCCATAACTCTCTCCCCCCGTGTGGTTATCGCCACACTCCTAACCCTTAGCACAATGCCTGTACCCAGTAGGTGCCCCATAAGTGCATGCTTCAGGCACGATGCCTAAATGCTCAGTTAGAGCTAACACCCCGAAAGTACAGAGGACACAGCAGCACAGGCCCCTCCGAGAGGTCTTGGGTGCATCTTCTCATTTTGTTCTCACCCTACAATGTGCAGAAAGTTCCATCCTTGGCCTCAATTTACCCACAAGGAGACGGAGGCTCATGCAGATGGGGCAGCAGGGCTGGAATTCTGGCCCCAGCCTCTCTCTGAGTTTGCGCTTTACTTCTGGAAAACTGACACATCACCCGGGGGTTTGAGTGGGCAATGGGAGAGTGAGCCCACTTTACCGTTTATCTCAAAGACAGGCTTGGGAACCCAAGGTGAAAGTGGAGAACCATGGCCCTCTGCCTCCCCAGCCCTCCATGCCCTGCCCAGGAAGGCCCGCTCCTCATTATCTTGGGCGCCAAAAAGCCACCCAAAACGTCGCCCCTGATCCTGCATTTCAAAGTCTTGTTCACCTGGACTAGAGGCCCACGGGAGCCCCACATTACAAACAAAGGAGCAAGGGCCGGGCACAGTGGTGCACCAGGCTGGGGAGGCTGAGGTGGGAGGATCGCTCGAGCCTGGGAGGTTGAGACTGCAGTGATCCGTGAGGCTGAGGAGGAGAAAAGCTTGAACCCAGGGGGCACAGGTTGCAGTGAGCCAAGACCGTGCCACTGCACTCCAGCCTGGGCACCAAAAATAAAAAATAAAAAATCCTAGAGCCCAAGAAAATCCTTGTCCTTGCCCAGCGAGGACAGACAGCTTCAAAGGGCAGTCTGGCGGTTTCTGTTTGTTTATTTTCCTGTATATTCTGGTCATCTCAATCATCTAACCAGAAGAATTGGCCCAAAATGAGGCACAAGAAAAAAGGAAAAGGTCTGGCCCGGCCACATAACTCCTGGGACGGGCTGCAGAAACTGGACTTTGGCTTTCTAAGCTTGGGGAAGGAACAACAGCCTCTTTCAAGCAAGGCTCTTTTGTTCCTAGTTCCCAGGGAGGAGGCAGAATCTTTGGCTGAACAAATTTCGTTCAGCCAAAGTCTTCTGGGGAAATGGTGCCGTGCTGTCCCCCATGGTCAATGCATTAACTTGCCCCTATCACGGACAGATCACCAATCAATTGGATGGCATTGGTTTTGTCATTTCAACACCATGTAGCCATCAGACTCGTTACTCAATAATGGCCCGTCCATAGCAATACCAGTAAGAAGTGCTTGCTGAGCAATGTCTCAGTGATGCCTTGTGATAACCCTGTGAGGCAGACACACCCCCACCTTTTATTACACAGACAAGGAAACTGAGGGTTGCCAAGCTTACGACCACTGCCAAGATCAGCACTTGTAAGTGGCGGAGCTAAGGTTCAAACACAGTAACTGCACATCCCTGGGCTCCAATCAACCAAGAAACAGCCAAATGAACTAATTTTTCTAAAACGGGAAAGAGGCCAGGCACAGTGGCTCATCCCTGTAATCCCAATACTTTTGTGAGGCCAAGGCGGGAGGATCACTTGATCACAGGAATTCCAGGCCAGCCTGGGCAAGATGGCAAAACCCCATCTCCACAAAAAATTTAAAAATTAGCTGGGTGTGGTGGCATACACCTGTAGTCCCAGCTACTCAAGAGGCTGAGGTGGGAGGATCACTTGAGCCCAGGAAGCTGAGACTGCAGCAAGCTGTGATTGTGCCACTGCACTTTAGCCTACGTGACAGAGCAAGACCCTGCCTCAAAAAAAATAAATAAATAAAAGACAAAATAAAAAGTAAAAAAAAAAGAATGAAAAGAAGAGAAAAGAAAAGAAAGGAAAGAACAAGGACCTATTTTTCATCATCAACTTCCTGCTATCTGAAATTACCAGGTTCTTTTCTGCAGGGGTTGTCTCCCCCACTGGAATGAAAGTGCTCCTGGGGGGTTATATTTGGTTCACCCCACAGCCCAGCCCTCAGCCAAGCACCTGACACCCAGAAGACCCTGAGCAAAGGTCTGGAGCGAGGGAAGTCACAGGGCCCTGCTGTCTCTCTGACCAGGGTCACAGGTACGGCCCCTGCCTTTCCCACAGGTGACAGCAAGGACAGCTCACCGTGCTAGGTCACTCTGCCCAATCACCTGCACCAACACGCCTGCTGCAGCCTACAGGTGAAATGCTCTAGCCAGAGAGGCCGTCTCACTACTCAGCTGATCCAGGCCCAAGGTCAGCGCGCTCGGTAATCACTCATTCATTCATTCAATCAATCACTTCTTTTTGGCTCATTCAACAAATATTTATTGAGCTCTAACCACAACCAGGTACCGTGCGAGGCAGTCTTCCCAGGACAGTGAGTATTAGAAACCAGTGACAAACATACACAGTCCAGTCTGGGGACAGGGAACAGGAAAAGGAAGCAAAGCAGGACACAGCGTCAGACACAGGGTATGTCCTGTCCCTATCAAGGATGCTTCCTGGAGGTAGTGAAAGTCCAGCTGGCCTCCCCTCCCTCCACCCGAGGGCCTCAGGCCTGGGTTTACATATTTCTAAATGAAGATCCAACTCACACTACCAAAGACCGCAGGTACAGCATCACCAAGCACGGATGGAACAAACGGCGCAGGCAAATGAACACCTACAACAATGTTCATTATCATCTCTGGGTGTCAGCATTCTAGGTGGATTTTGTTTTCTTCTGTTTATTTGTGCTATCTAATTATTCTACAATAAATCTGAGTTCTTTATGTAATGGGTGAGGGGGGTGAACATCTTTAAAAAATAAATGTCCACTCCTAGGTGTAGATCCAAAAGAACCAAAAGCAGGGACGATAACAAATACTCGTAACAATGTTCACAGCAGCACGATTCACAACAGCCAACAAGGAAACAACTCAAGAGTCCATCGACAGAATGGGTCAGTCAACTGTGGTCTAGCCACTCAATGGAACATTACTTGGCCTTAAAAAGGAAGGAAATTCTGGCATGTGCTACCACATGGGTGGAACGTAAAAACCTCATACTAAGTGACATAAGCCAGACACAGAAGTACAAATGCTGGATGATTCCACTTAGCTCAGGTACTTCAACAGGCAAACTCATTGAGACAGCAGGTAGAACAGCAGTGACCAGGGGCTGGGACCAGGAGAGAATGGATAATGCTTATGTTGGGGATGATGAAAAGGTTCTGGGTATAGATAGCAGTGATTAAGAATGTATTTAATGCTGCTGAATTGTACACTTAGAAATGGTTAAAATGATAAATATTGTGTTATATTTATTTTACCACAATAAAAAAAATTTTTTTTACACCTTAGAACTTCAACTGACAAAATGAATGAACGAATGAATGAATGAGACCTTCTCTCTTTCCTGATCAAGATTTTCCTGGTCGTACCATCAAGTAGACAAAATGAGAAAACGGTGAGCTGAACCAGGGTAGGGATAGTGACTGGGGCAGTCTCTGTTCCTGGGCCTCAGTTTTCCCAAATGTGAAATTAAGACATCAGCCCTATCAGGCCAGATGTGGAGCTTGTGACCAGATCTCACCTTTTCTCTCTTCAGTCTCAGAGCTAATTCTAGGAAGGTGTTGGCAAGTGACGCCCACCCCCAGGTAAAGGGGCAGCAAGCCCCCACTAGGAAGAGCTATGGCGCAGCCAGCTACCTCTCACTGCCCAGGCCACTTCTCTGGGGAGCTTCCTTTTCTCACCTGTGAAATGGGGAGACCAATGACAAAGCTGTCTCTGCCCCTCCTTCCTTTACACACCGGCCGTGGCTCCCTCAGAAAGTCACAGAGGTGAGGTGGATGGAGCCCGAGCTTCCTCTCTGAATTGGCTACCTAGAAAAGGCCATCCCAGCCAGGTAACTCAAGGGACTAGGAAAATCCTGGCTGCACCCAAGCTTGGCAAGGAGGCTGACGTGTGGGAGAAATGAAGGACTCTCCAAGGCCTGCCTTGCTGTCCAACCAACACCGACTTCATTTTTCCTTAGGTGGAGCCATACGAGCGTGGGCACATACAGGACCCCTGGGAAGTCCCCTGAGGTCCCAGGAGGAGCAGTGGAGCCTACGAGAAGGCACATGAGCTCGAGTTTGCCTGATCTCAGCGTGCATCGCAGCTCCATGACCCAAAGCCATGTGACCCTGGAGGCCAAGGACCTGAGGAGCCTGTCCCCTCTCCTGAAACACAGGGACGCTGCCTACCCAGGGGGCTGAAGAGGTGCCTGGCACATCATAGATGCCTGAGAATTAGCAGGTTCCATTATTTCACCAGGTCTGGCCCTGGCAATTGGTACCCAGCTGGGGAGACAGCCGGCTTGAATCGTCCTACAAAATCCTCAGGGAGGAGAGAGGACTCCACACGCACAGCACACTTATAAAAACGAATCTGAGAATAAAACCACAACCGCCATCCCGCCAAACATAGTGGGAGTAATGAAGCAAACAAAAGGGAAAGTTCAACTCCTTTTTTTGGCTTTAGAACATGCAAATGCAAAACTCAGTGGCAGAGAAATTATCCCAGAAAAATTCCATGTCTAAATCTGAAATGGCCCATAGAACTCTCTCCCTCTCTAGTCATTTAAGCGACGTTTTGCTCCAGGGTATGGCTAAAGATGGGGACCAGCTAGAATCAAAGACAAAGAGGAAACTCGTTGATTGGGGTCCTTCAAATGTTAGCAACCAAGGAAGACCCTCAGCTTCTCTCAGTGGTGCTTGCTTACCCTCACTGAAGGTAAAATCCCTGGTACCCAGAAGGAGGGAAGCCCATTAGACCTGCACTCATTGTCCACTGCTCCGCTCACATCAGCTGAATTTGCCAGGTAGCCTCCATGATACAGACTCAATAAAAGATCCATACTTCCCAAATTCCAAGCGTTCAAATGCCAAGCCTGCCTTGGCCTCTGTGGAAACTCTTTGGGCATATTTTCTCATGCTCAGTATTCTTTAATCGTTGCTCATCAAGGGTCTGTGGTCACTCTGTCCCTCCGCTTTACAGGTCAGGGAGGTGAGGCAGCTCAAGGTCACACTGAGAGCCAGAACTGAGCAGTGAGCCACCATCTGCCTGATTCCGCCAGAACGGCCCTCAGACTTGACCACAACGCATCTCCAGTGATGTGTTCCACCTTATCAAAGAGTGAAGAACTGCTCTAAATCTTAAAACAAACATTTTAGGGGCAAGAAGTACCAACCTTGAAACTCCAGACTGGGATAAAAGAAAAAATATTTCACCATAACCAAGAAGACTAAACACAGCTCGAGCAAGTGCAGAAAACGCGGCAGAGACAAGCCTCACACCGCCCTGGCCACAGGAGCAGAGCTCTGAATAAAAACCTTGATCCTCCTACTTAATGAAACTTGGTTTTATCACTTACATGTTTATTTTCGCACGAAGCTCCATTTCCGGCTGGGGAAGCATCACTCACCCCCTAGCCTGGTTTATTACCCCAGGGAGGGTGGTGTCTATGAATCCCTAAGAATGCCTATATTATGGAAGCTAAAAAACATATAGTTGCTAAGTTTTATAAGCCCTGCTGTCTTACCATTTTGCCAGCAAAAGGATCCATAGCTTTCGGCAAGTTTTCAAAGCGAGTATGTCACTCCCAAGTCTAGATCCAGTACCCCAGGGCATCCACTCAGAAGGGAAGAGCCTGTCATTTTGATTTTTTGCGACTGACAAAAGGCTCACTAACCACCTGCCCAGATATAAGAATGGAAATGAGACCAGGAATCAAAGAAAAAATAAATCACTTCCCAAAGCAAGTCATGTGATGTATAAACGGACCAAAATTTAAGTGGATACAATAGACGTTAAAAGATAATGATGACAACACAGGTCCATGGATTTCCAAGAAGGAAAGAGGAAGAAAACTAGCCTCCTCTTTATGAGGGCGGCCAGCTCCCTGAGAGCAGGGTCCTTAGCTACACATCTCACCGCAACACGCAACGCCTAGATCAGTGCCCAGTACATTCATCATGTCATTAATTCTCTCAATCCTGGGACTTAGGGATTGTGATTTCAGTTTCCAAGACAGGGGTCAGAGAAGTCATGTGACCTACGAAGAGGGGGAAACAATAAGCAGCATTGCTGGGATCTGAACCCAGATCCAGGCACTGCTTTGCAAATCCAGGTGTCTTCCTCTACGCCACACTTTGTTGAGACATCAGACTTTTCACCCAAAGTCATCTCCTAAGAGCAAACACTCTGCTGTGGAGAAGGCTCCAATATCCCACTGGCTCCCTTGAGGGTTATTTAACGACTCTGGGCTTTATGTTCCTAGTGAGAGAAGCTGGACTACATCAAGAATGGCAAGCAGGGTTCCTGCTGCATGCCAGTAACAATTGATTAACAGTGGCTGTCTCTGAGCTCACTTGGAAGACTGATTACGCCAGGCTTGATCAGCAATGTCTACCACAGTCAAGGCAATAAAGAGTGGTAACACCTGTGCCGTGTATTTGCCATCCCAGAACTAGACGACCTGCAAGTTCTCTTCCAACCATGGCTAGCTCTGATTCTAATTATAAACATTTTTAAAACAGGGCTGGGCACAGGGGCTCACACCTGTAATCCCAGCACTTTAGGAGGTCAAGGTGGACAGATCACGAGGTCAAGAGATCAAGAGCATCTTGGCCAACATTGTGAAACCCCATCTCTACTAAAAATACAAAAATCAGCCAGGCATGGTGGGGTGCACCTATAGTCCCAGCTACTCAGGAGGCTGAGGCAGGAGACTCACTTGAACCCAGGTGACAAAGACTGCAGTGAGCCGATATCGCACCACTGCACTCCTGGTGACAGAGTGAGACTTTGTCTCAAAAAAAAAAGACGGGCGGGTAGGGCAAATAGAGAAGGAAAAATAGACTAACATTTTCCAACATGGGCCATGGCTGAATTCAGCCAAATCAGTACTGTCTGCCCAGCCAGCCCCTCATGCTCCGTGCACACAGCCCAGCCACATGGGAGGAAGCAGAAAACATCAGATCCACTGCCCACATACTCAACGAGACACCCAACCCAAGCCAGAAGTCGCAAAACCATGGGTTTTGTCTGGCTTGGCCTTGGTTGCAAAACACCTCATCAGGAAGCATGGTAACCTCGCAGGCAGCTGCATCTGGGTTCAAACCTGGGCAGGACCGCTTGCCCATCCTGAGCCTTCACAAATCACGTCAACTCTCCAAGCCTCAGTTTCCTTCATCATGGAAAAACCTCACAGGACTGTCGTAATGATCACACATAATAGGGCATCAAAGTTCTTGACAGCAAGCCCACAGTGAGTAGGCAAAGAAATGGCCACTACCATCATCATCATCATCATCATCACCACCACCGCCATTTTTCTTCGCAGGGGGAAAATTTTCAGAACAGAGTCCAAGTCCAAGAGATTCTTTCGCTTCTCTCACGTTCAGCACAATGCCCATTTCGCTGCTCTGACCTCTCTGAACACCACTCCATCTCCTCAAGCTCCTGGTGTATCAGCCAGGGTCCTGGGAGGAAACAGACAGCACATGCAAAATGGTGCAATTTGAGGAAATTTTAACAAAAGGACAATATATTAAGATGTGGGCAGAGTATAGAGGACCAAAGATGGTTTTTCTACCTACGGCGACCAACTGTCCAAGTGTGCCCGGGACTGAGGGGCTTCACAGGCCACAGGACTGTCACTGCAAAAACCTGGGACAGTCCTGGGCAAACCAGGATAGCAGTCACTTCATTTCTCCCCCATGTATTCCTATCCCTGGGCCTGAAAGTACAGGGGAAGGAGCAGTTACAGGAAAACCTGGGTAGAGGGGGTGACATGACTGGAGGAGTGGCTGAGAGGTGCCGCCTACCCAGGGCAACCCGAAGGAAACGGGCGCAGGGAATAAATACCCCCACTCACTCTCCTCCCATCCTCCATCTCCCCCAGGCTCTCCACTGGCCAGACCCACCCAGAAGGCCGGGGAGACAGAAAAGAATGGAGGGTGGGGTTTCCGAGGCAAAGGCTGGAAAGAATAGAACATGGGCCCAGAGGCAAAGACAGACACACAGGACCCTGTGTGGACTCTGGGGTGGCCAGGGGAGCCAGACCTCACCTCAAAGGCTCCACAGTGAGGCCTTGTGGAGACTCAGTGCCTCTAGTCCTCACACAACAGGAAGCAAAGGAACTGCCCTTCCCCACTGGAGGGGACACTGGGACGTGGCCAAAGCCCTGTGGTCCATGGGTTTGGTTTGCAGCATTCAAAGGTGGGCTCAGCAGGGCTCAGAGGAAGAAGACCCCTCCAGCTGGCTGCCGACAGGGCAACCTCCTAAGAGTGAGCAAGGCTGAGACGACACAGTGAGCTGTCCCCACAGAAGCGACAGTCTCCGGGGCTTGGTCTGAAGCAGGTGCTCCGTCACTGCAGACCTGAGTGGGGGATCAAAGGCGGAGCCTGCTCGAGGTGGAGGTCTCTAAAATCCAGAGAGCACACCCCTGGAATTGCTACACAGTTTCCCCCATGAATGTGCTCAGACCAGAGGCCACCCGTTAGAGGCAGTGCATGCGTCAGGGGCAATATCGTTTAGAAAATAAAAGCGACTTTCAATTCTGTTTTTAAATCATATTTTCCGAGATCAAAATCTTATTTCCCAAGCGCTGCTGCCGAAAGCTGGGGTGAAAACCACCAATAATATCTTAATCCTCCCAAAGGCGGGTTCCATCTTGTTTGGGTTGGCAACTTGGTGGCTGAGGGCACATTCCAAATAATGATGCCTGGGGTCACGGCGCAGGGTCACAGGCACACCTGGGAGGAGCTTCTCTTCACTCCAAGGTCACCAGAAGGTTTCCAAGACAACTATGAGACC
Source organism: Cebus imitator (assembly GCF_001604975.1). Classification (NCBI taxonomy): domain Eukaryota; kingdom Metazoa; phylum Chordata; class Mammalia; order Primates; family Cebidae; genus Cebus; species Cebus imitator. The sequence continues at coordinate 4,344,987 of NW_016107452.1, read as the reverse complement.
TTCCTGTCCCTTCACAGCCTGGGGTGTCAAGATCCTCCACCATGCAACAACAGACACCCAAAGGCCTTTACTGGCATCGGGTATTCCTAGAGAAACAGACCCAAGCCCTGCCTTCAAGTTCAAAGTCCTGCAGGAACCAGGCGTGTATATAGGTGAGCAAACCCAATACCGAGAAGCAGTAGCCACAATAATGATGGTGATGATGGTGGTGGTGACAGTGGTGGTGAGGGTGACAGTGATGGTAGTGATGGTGACGGTGGAGGTGAGAGTGATGGCGGGGTGGTGATGATGATGATGATGGCAGCCACACCTACTGAGCACGTACCGCATGTCCACACTCCACTAAGTGCCTGCGTGTATTCTCTCCCTTCTTCTCCGGGCAACCTGGGGCGTGGCTACTGTTATACCCCCAGCTTTCAGATGAGGAAACACGGGTGGACCACACCACTGGTTAAACGGCCTCATATCAAATGTATGGATCAGAAAAGCCTAGCCAGCCCTCCTAATCACCTTGCCCGATCGGTGTCCTGTTTTAGGGAAGAAAAGCGGCTTTAACACCTCCACCTCCCTGAGGGCATAATGGGGAAATGGTAGCGAGGTTTCAAAGTGGAGGCAGGGGGTTTCCTCCTCCCCAATCCTCAGGGAAGACCCCTCCAAGCAAGGCTTCCCAGAGTGGCTGAGCAGGGTCGGCCCTACGTAGAAGCACCCACCGCAGCCCAGCGGGGATAAGATCAGCTGGGATCCCCTCGCCTAGCCATGTCCAGAGCCAGGACTGTGCTGGCCCAGAGAGGGTGCCCTGCTTACCGCTGGGTTTCAGAAGAACCTCCAACTGTTCATCTTTGCAATGCTCCCTGACCCCTATTCCTTCCCTAAGCTTGCAGGCAGAACCTGCATGCAACTCTAGAACCTTCTTTTTTAATAGCTTTCCAGGGAATGGGGTTCAATCAGCTACAAAAAGCAGAGGGACCCACTGCCCAGCTGTGGGTGGGGCTTGGGTCAAGCAGATGAAGAAGCCCCTTTTAAAAGAGGGTCAACCCCTTTCCTCCCTAATCGCTAATCTTCATAGAAACCTGTTTCAATTCAGACAGGGTGCAAGAAGGTTCTGAAGACATTTTTCCTTACACCAAAACTTTCTAATGCTAATCTCTCTCTCTCTCTCTTTCTCTCTCTCTCTCTCATTGGCATGATGTAATTCCCCTTTTCAACAACCAGATCTCTGAAGTCCTGAGTCATCAGGACGAAGGCAGGGACAGCGAGAGGGAAGTCAGTTGGGAGGGATCAAAGGTAGGGGGGAGCTTGCCAACGCCTGAGCCAGCCAGGATTTCCTTCTGGGGCCCTGGGGTGCCGTGGCCCACCAGCTCTTGGCCCCACACCGTGCCAGACACGAGGCAGGGCTCCTAAAGCCCCCGCACCATTTTCCATCCCTCCTCTGGGCCAGTTCTGAAGAAACAACGTGACTGTAGGACAGTGCAGGGATTCCCAGCTCTGTCATGTGCCAGCCCAGGCGGCCCTGCCTGCACAGAAAATGGGACCTCACGGGGTAGGTGTGATGATTAAATGAATGAACACTGCAGTTCTCAGCCAGGGGCAGTGTGGTCCCCAGGGACATGTGGCAGAGCCTTCTCACGACATGATGAGGGCTGTCAGAAGTATGGGCTGGCACCTGGTTGGTGGAAGCCAACCGAGAAGAAACGTTTCTCCTGCTCCCTGGGTACCTATTATCACTGGCACTCATTTAGGAGAAAGGGTTGAGGGCTCCACCCCTCAAAGTTAATACGGGTGACTTCCAGGTGGTGGGATTCTGGGAGGATTGGTTTCCTTCTTAACTTTCTAAGATCGTCATCATCCCTGTATGATGGCTTCAGTTTTGCTTTTATAAGAGAGGAGAGGTGAATGTGAATGGAGAAGGCAGAGAGGCAAAGGCACACTGGCTGACCAGCTGGGGTGGTGCCGCGCCACAGGGGAGCAAACCCTGGCTCCGACTGGGGAAGGCAGCTCTGAAAAACCACTGATTGTGGAGGGGGCGGGGGGCCAAGCAGAAAGAAGAGGTGTATGCCAAGGTCAGAGGCCCCGGGAGCCGGGGCCAGAAACCAGGCAGGGTGGGCGGCTCGCTCCAAGGTGGACTTTGGACTTCATGCTTGCTGTGGTCAAGTCCTCACCACAGGCCGAGACAGAGCGCCCTGCAGGGTCAGGTGGTCTCAGGCAAGCAGGCTGAGGTGACTACCCCAGGTCCAAGAGCGGCAGGTGAGAAGCCATCTTCTGCCGCGGCTCCTCCGGAGACAGGTCTGCAGGAAGCTGGCCCAGGAAGCTCCATGAAGGAGCCCCAGTCCAGTCAGGGTGGCTGCTCTGTCCACACACTCTCTTCTGCAAGACCCTCCTCTCCGCTCAGAGCCAGCCTGGCCACTTTGGACCTTTCTAACATTCTGCTTTGGAGCCCCAAAACCCTGCTCACCAGCCACATGTAGTGATACTCGGGAGCCAGACAGCCTGGGGTCAAATCTTGGCTCCATCATTATTATTACAAGCTGGGCAAGTAGAGACCTCTCCTCTCTGGGCCTCAGTTTGCTCATCTGTAAAATGGGGACAACGACAGCACCACTTCCCAGAGGCATCGTGGGAACTGGGTGAGTGCTCACCTGCACGAAGGGCTCAGAGTAGTGCCTGGCATACAACAGTCACCATGCAAGTGTTCGCTAGCCTTGCTCAAACCCCACCAAGGAGTCATCATGACGTCTGGAGGTCGTTCTGGAGCTAGGCTGCCCAGGTTCCAGTTGCATAACATTAAACTCTCGAGGTCTCGGTTTCCTGCTACCTCCTCACGGAGCTGATGAGAAGATGAAACACAGACGTCTAAAGGTCCAATAACGGCTGGAGGAAATGATCACGATTACTCTGCAGTCCCTTCCACTCCACCTTGGACATCAGTATCACCTGGCTCTGGGCTGTGTCGGGCCCTGCTGGGACTCCCCGAGCTCAGTCACCGCCTCAGTCACCACCGGCCACCGGGACAGTTCGAGCTGTTCCATTTTCCCACACTGAAGCAAGCCTCAGTCACAGTGTCATGAAGCATGAACCAACCAGAGCAACAAACAGATGTCAACAAGTCATTGTTCCCCTTTCCAGCAGGCAGCCCTGTCCCCGTAACCCACCAGCTGAGACCCCACTGCAGACACCAGGCAGAGCACCACTTCCGTATCACCTAGAAGGTGCCCAATCGTGTCCCTGGCCGTGGGCTCAGCCTGATGGGACCACCTTCCAGACAGCACAGGCCTGGGCTGGGCCTTCCCACCAGGCCTCCCTGAAGGGAAGGTTCAAGAAAGGGCCCCTGTGAGCCACAGCTCAGAAACCTCAGGCCTGGAATCTGGAGTACCAGGGGCCTCTGGTGGAAGGCCCACCAGGAGCTCAGCAGCCTGCCCCCATTACCATCACTCTTCACAGGCCACAGGGGTGGCTAGGATTCCTAGGGCCTGTGTTCATACTGAGAAAGGCTGTGTACACCACGGCCGGGCCATGTGTTGGAGACACCACACACTCCATCTCCTGCACACTCTACTTCAGTATGGACAGAGGCCTGCGGGGTTACAAGGAAGTGGAGGGGCAGGGATCTGAACTTGCTCCTTCCTCTCCAGGGCACCCTTTCACCTTCCAACAGGACAGACCTCCCAACTAGGCAAACTGTGCATTCATTCATCCAAAGAACGGCAGCTGAGAGGCCGTGCCTCAGCGTCCCCATCAGGAAAATGGAGAGAGCAACAGTATCTCACTGGGCTGTAGGGATCACTGATATAACCTGCACAGCACAGTCCCTGGCAAGAGGGAACACTCATCACACACAAGTGGCTGCTGCGTGGTCACTACTGTGACTAACTACCTGGCCCTGGCGACTCAGAGATCCCTGTGCCCCTAAGGCTTCCAATCTGTGACATCCCGGGCTCCCAGCTGGCCAGCTAGTCCTCAGTGTCTCTGCATCGTAAAGCACCAACCGCCCCGGAGAACACGGGTTTACTCACCATGAACCACCCCACACTGGTAGACTGCTCTAGGAAGCGAGCCCACCTCTCTTTAACTCCTATGCTGTCTTGCAGTGTCCACCCCATAAAAACTGCACAGACCCCTGGAATGTGCCTGGCCACTCTGGCCTGTCCCTTTGCTCACAGTTCCCTCTGTCCATTCCCACAGGACTGCCACCATTAAATCCATCTGCATCCACCCTACCTTTCCAGCCAGATGCCTGTCTCCTACAAGGAGGTCCTTCCTGAAACTACCTACGTCTCTTCCCCAAAATGGCGTCTCTTCCCCCATCCAAACACAGGACAAGACATAAACCTCTCTAAGGAATACGCTTTGCTCTATGGTGAATCATAACTGTGATACCCCCATTTAACTATGAGTCCCTTGGGAGGGAAGAGTACGTCTGACTTTCTAAGTGCCGCACCTGAGAGCTCACCATGCAGGCACAGCGCCCCAGAGCACTCACTTTGCAGGAGCAACATCTGGTTTCAAGTTACACGCCTAATGCTTACCCTTTATGAATAGTTGGCATTCAATTTCCCACCTCAGTTCCCTGAAGTCTTGACAAAATGACAAAGGAATGTCTGTTAACCTTGGCAAATACTAAACTGATAAGCTCACTTATTTCTCCCCGAGATGCTTCTGCAGGAGGCTGAAACAGGTGCATATGCACTGACAGACCCAAAAGACAAGGGGTCAGACCCGGCTTTGACACTAAACTCCACTTCCTCCCAGTGCTCGTTATGTGACATTCCACTAGAGCATCTGTAAAATGGGAATAAACACCCACCCCACAGGACAGTTCTGAAAATTAAATGACCACTGTGCCTGGCACACAGTAGGTGTATAATAAATATCGTTGTAACCAGGAACATTTTGGTCCGTCTCTTACAACAGATTTGCCTACCCTACTTGATTCCCCACGCTAGCTTTGCTGACCTGCCACCAACTCACACCCAGGAACCAGACGAGACCATGGCCATGTGAATTCCTTTTCTAGGGAAGCAGCTTGGCTCTTGGTACTCTGGAGACCTCAAGGCCTGCTGCTGTGTCCTGAGGATCCTGGGGTGGGAGTGGTCATTGCTTCCATGTTCTCCTCTTCCTCCCGGACGCATGTGTAAACATGTTCCCCAGTCTTCCCCTGCACACCGTGTGGCTGTATGTCTGAGTTCTGGCCAACTGAGCGGCCGGACCTACAAACTGCTTGGCTGTAGTGCTCCTCTTTCCCCATCCCTCCCACAACAAAGGACCTAAGGGAGCCCTGAAGGACTGCAAGAACTGGGCTGCACGAAGCCACCCAGATGCCAGGGCCGCATGTTACAGCGGCTAGCCTGCCTGACGAACACACAGCCCCTTCCACACCCGTGGCTCCCCTTCCCTGCGGAACCTCACACCAGTGCGTGTGGTGGTAAACAGGGGCACCTGGTCCACACAGGGAGCCAACATGGGAGGGAGGAGAGCCAGGCCTGGGTCTGCTCAGACTGTATGCTCTAATTTTTAGATATTCTGGACCACTAAGGAAACTGGCACTGGCCCAGCAGAAGTCCTGGTGTGATCCTCCCTCTCCAAATGACCCCACCTGAGCTGGATGCAGCCAGTGCAGCCCAGAAAGGTAAGCTCCCCGATCCGTCTGATTCCTAAACATTCCTACACGTACCCAGGGACTAGACAACCTAGACCGTGTGCTTCCCTCCAAAGAGAGTTCACCCAGCACCATCAGTTTAGTCGGTCTCTCCACCCTATTTCTGACAGCAGCTTCAAAGCAGCAGAGCCATGAACAAGGGATGGCGTGGGAAGGAAGGAGTTTGGGTTTGAATTCCAGGTGGGCTGCTGAACCAGTTGCAAGGGTCCTTGGGCCACACACTTCCCCTCACCCATTCCCCACCAGCAAAACCCGAGGTGAATCAGACCACTAGTGTACTCTAAATCCTAGGATCCTTACAGTGTAGTTATGGATGAAGGGAATTGGTTTTTTAAAATCCTGAAGGCCGGAGGCAGGGCACGGTGGCTCATACCTGTAATCTCGGCACTTTGGAAGGCCGAGGCGGGCAGATCACAAGGTTAGGAGTAGGAGATCTGTCTGGCCAATATGGTGAAACCTCATCTCTACTAAAAACTAAAAAAAATTAGCCAGGCATGTTGGCGCATGCCTGTAATACCAGCTACTCAGGACGCTGAGGCAGGAGAATTGCTTGAACCCAGGAGGTGGAGGCTGCAGTGAGCTGAGATCGCACCACTGCACTCCAGCCTGGGTAACTCCATCTCAGGAAAAAAAGAAAAAAGTCCTAAAGGCCGTGCACGGTGGCTCAGGCCTATAATCCCAGTACTTTGGAAGGCCAAGGCAAGTGGATCATGAGGTCAGGAGATCGAGACCATCCTCACTAACACAGTGAAACCCGCCTCTACTAAAACTACAAAAAGTAGCTGGGTGTGGTGGCACTCGCCTGTAGCCCCAGCTACTTGGGAGGCCGAGGCAGGGGAATTGCTTGAACCCAGGAGGAGGAGGTTGCAGTGAATCAAGATCACGCCACTGCACTCCAGCCTGGGTGAGAGTGAGACTCCATCTGAAAAAAAAAAAAAAAAAAATCTGCTGGGCTTTGTCATTTAAGAGTCTCTTAAAGCACTGCTACAGAGCTATTCTTTGCTATTTATTGGGAGGTAGCCAGGTTTGCAAAAAAAACAAAAGAAAAACACACAACAGAAGCAACAGAATGGAAGCTTTAGGGGCATGGAGCTGCCTGTGTCCCTGGCACCTAGCACATTGTACGTGCTCATTAATTTTTTATATAGACAACAGCAGCTCCGGAGAGCAGGGGGAAGGAAACTGACAATCAGAGAGCATGTACTTGGTACCAGCCACTTTACCAGGTGATTTCTAAACAAGATCACCTGCCTCAGGGCCTTTGCACTTGCCGTTCCCCCTACCTGGAATGCTCCTCCCCCTGAAGTCCTATCGCCCCTTCCCTGACTACTTTGTACAAAGCAGTCCACCACTCGCTCCACCCACCTGCCTACTTGCTTTTCTCCATGATCCCGGTCATCAGATTTTATCATCACTTGCTTTTCTTTCTTTCTTTCTTTTTTGAGACGAAGTCTCGCTTTTGTCCCCCAGGCTGGAGCGCAATGGCGCGATCTCTACTAACTGCAACCTCCGCCTCCCAGGTTCAAGCTATTCTCCTGCGTTAGCCTCCCGAGCAGCTGGGATTACAGGTGCGCACCACCATGCCAGACTAATTTTTGTATTTTTAGTAGAGATGGGGTTTCACCATGTTAATCAGGTTGGTTTCAAACTACTGACCTCGTGATCTGCCCAATTGGCCTCCCAAAGTGTTGCGATTACAGGCGTGAGCCACCACGCCCGGATAATTTTTTTATTTTTGGTAGAGACGGGGTTTCATCGTATTGGCTAGGCCTAATTACTTGCTCTTAACTTAGTTGTCTGTCACCCACTCCCACCAACACAGCTCCACAAGAGCAGGCTTTTGTTTTCTTCCAAGTGCCTAGAATGGTGACACTTACCACCGCGGGGCCTCACCTCACTTACCCTCACATCAATGCTAAGAGGAAGTCTCTCTGATCCTCACTTTACAGATAAGGACACAGGCCAGGGGGCCCGCCCAAGGTCACCTCCTGGGACACTGCTGAGGCAGGATTCAAGCTCCCCTGTCTGATTTCAAAGTCCAGGTCCTCACTCCCCTACTCCACTGGGTCTGCCCGGGGTTCTCTTCCTGTGGCCTCACTGCACACCCCAAATGCCAGGACGAGCACTGTGCACATGGGAGGAGTAAGGAAATGTCTACTGAAGTCAGGAACCAATTTCGGCACCAGAAGTATTTTCTCTGCCATCTCCTTTGCCTCAATACACACACCAAACACCTCCCCCACATGCACATCGGTTAGGACTCTGCTGATGTAAGCGAAGCTTCCTTTCAAAACGCGCAGTCTCCCTTGGTGCCTGTTGAATACACTGGGTGGCTCATCACCAGAGCCAGGGGCAAGGAAGAGAAATTCTCACTTCCTCTCTTTCTCCACCATGGGGCTGGGTGGCCTGGCTTCCCTCCTGGGGAAAGCTGAAAGTTGGGGAACAGAAAACGATGCCCTCAGGTGGAGCTGCGCAGACCCTTGTCCTGGGGGTGGAGGTCAGCTTGTCTTTGTCAGAGCCCCCTGGTCAGCTGCGTTCCTTCAGCTCCAGGGGAAATCAAGTGGCCACACCCTCTGAGGGGGATCCCTGGTTGGTGACCTTTAGTCAGACCAAAGAATGACTCCTGGTAGCAACAACTCCAGGCAACACTGCCCTTCCCTCTTCAAGAAGAGGCTCGGCTCCCCCCTCCCAAAGAAGTAAGCAAAAGAACATGCAAACTATCAAAATAGAGACAGCTCCACTGCATAAAAATAGGAAATGTCTTCTTTGAAGGAACAAGGCTGTATCAGTCCACTTGGACTGGACAATCTACAAAAGAAAGAGGTTTAATGGACTCACAGTTCCACGTGGCTGGGGAGGCCTCAAGATCATGGTGGAAGGTGAAAGGCACGTCTCACATGGTGGCAGACAAGAAGAGAATGAGAGAACTAGGCGAAAGGGGTTTCCTCTTATAAAACCATCAGATCTGGTGAGACTGATTCACTACCATGAGAATGGTATGGGGGAAACCGCCCCCACGGTTCAATTATCTCCCACCAGGTCCCTCCCACAAAATAGGGAATTATGGAAGCTACAATTCAAGATGAGATTTAAGTGGGGACATATCCAAGCCATATCAAACAGGCTGGGAGTAAACTCAATGCCCAACAATATGGAAGGGTCTACCTCATTACCGTAGGTACACCACTCTAACAGAACACTACGCCACAGTGAAAGAGAACAAGACAGCTGCACACCCATGAAGGGTCTCCAAAACATTCTGCCCAGTGAAGAACCACAGTGGACCGCTGTGTGCGCATGTCCAGGTACACAAGAAATGAGCAGCAGCACTGGCCTCCAAGGAGGGCCACTAGTGGCTGTGCAGGCATTGAGTAAGAGAAGCTTCATTTTCCATGACATGCCTTGTTGTACTAATCAAATCTACTTGATGCATATATGAGTTTTTCAATTTTTTTAATGTCTTTTTAAGAAACTAGACTGTGCCCCCCAAGGAATTTTTCTTAAACTGCTTGCAACAATTTCACTGCCTTATACCAATGAGACCTGCTAAATACCCCTAACTTTCCCCAGTGCACTGTTCATCTCGGGGAACTCTCTGGAGACCACTCATTTTTAGGTAACAATAATCCCTGCCATTTGTACAGAATGTCATGAAGCTCTTTCAGGGCAATTAGCAAAACAGGAATTGGAATCCTGGTCACCGTATGCAGACTACACTAGAAGGTGCTTATCCATCCTCTGCAATCCCTACAGCAGCCCTAGACATGAGGTGTTCCTCCCTAAGGATGGAGAAGAAACAAGGCCCAGCAGGGGAAAACAAAGCGCCAAATGTCACACAGCCAGGAAACGGCACCCTCCAAACCCAGATGCAGAGCCACGAGACCACAAAGCCCAAATTTGTTTGGCCCCACAGCAGAGATGCCCTATGCCAGGGCGCCTCACTTAATCTCATGTATTCCTTTAATCAAAGGTGTAAGCTGACCCCCCTGCAATGTCCATACCAACAAAACACCAATCGGGTACCCTCAAGACAAGTCAGCCCTCACTGGCAGCAGCTGAGGTGCCCTGGGACAGCTTTGTCTTCTACCAAGTCCCCCTGCGCCCTGCCCAGGACAGTGCCCCAGAAATGCCCTCTCTCACTGCCGGGTGAGAAACTGAGGAGTAGGCAGGGCCATGATACCAGCAACCTGTGGGCCCAGGAGCCCAAGCCAGCAGCAGCTGACACCTCTGTCACCTGCTTGCAGGAAAGCTCAGCCACATGCAGTAAAACTCCTTCTACCTGGACTGGCACAATGTTGCCATGGCCAGAACAGGCATCTCAGATTACACCAGGCAAATGGCAGCATCAAAACTTACTCCTTCCTTAAAATGCACTTACTTGCTACAGCCTGGGGAAGGCAGACCACATTCGTGGTTTACAGAGAATTTTGACTTTTTCTCCTCTCTGTCTCAGCCCCTCCCCTCCACCACCTTCCATGAGACAAGTCATCTAGGAAATAATTTTGATGCACTCCAAAATCCTCCTATGACAAAAGGCATGAAAAGGGGGGAAAAAAAATCTCTGTGTTTACTGCCACAAAAAACATCAAATAAATTAAAGGCGGCCGGGCACAGTGGCTCACTCCTATAATCCCAGCACTTTGGGAAGCTGAGGCAGGCAGATCACCTGAGGTCAGGAGTTCGAGACTAGCCTGGTCAACATGGTGAAACCCTGTCTCTATTCAAAAATAAAATAAAATAAAATAATAAATTAAAGGCAGTCTGGGCACATGGGGGGAAGGGGGTGTAAGTGACAAAAGTGAAAAAGCAATTAACATGCATGCATGTGCACACAGATGAGTTCTCATGGGATTTGTGACTATCCCGGAAGACACAGATTTTAATTTTCAAGTAGAAACCAAGCCATCTAGATGTGTAACTCTTTGCTCAGCAAGTGACACACAGTAGGTGTGCAATAAGCATGTGCTAAACAAAGTCTGAGTTCAGATAATGGCTGCTCCCCACCAAGAAAACACCAGACTAAAGAAACCGATGAGAATGAAAGTGGCTTCTCCTTTCTCATCCATAACAAGATGCCCGGAAACATTTCAATCAAACAGCGGAATGGTGAAAATTTAAAAACAAGCCACTGATGAGTTACGGCTTCGGAATAAAGAACACTACTGTCACCTGTGCCCTAACCCCTGTTTGGTAAATCAATAAAGGACTTTCTGCCTGGATCCACCATTCTGAAATACCGTGTGCCACAACGTCTTAAAAGTAAGATGAAATAAAAGGTAAGCAGCTTATTTGTACTTCTCTGGTGCAGAAGAAACAAAGCCTGTATACAGACAAAGCCCTCTGCCCACAGACATACATGTCTAGCAGGTGATCAAATTCAACCCAGAGTCAAGAACAGCAAAATGGATTCTGGTCCTGCTGAACCCAGCCACTTATGCAGAACCCCTGGCTGCCCTGGCTGTCATTTACAACTGACAACACCATCACCAGCCATGAAGAGCCAGTGAGGCCCCAGAGACTGACAACTTTGAGTACGAAGGGAGAATGGGGCACCACATTCAGGCTCAGCCTGGGCAGACGGGCCCTTCCCCACAAAGGTGCCGTCCTGGGTCGCCCAGGGAGGGGGCCCTGGCCTCCCCATGTCCCCTCCCAAGTCAGCTGTCGCCTGTCTGCTTCCTCCTTTGTTTATGAGCGTTTCGGATCCAAAGTCTCCAAGCACAGGTTCATCAGACCCGGCAGCCATCACAAGCTACGTTAAGCACGCTGTTCGCTCTGCAAGGATTTAATCAGTAACTGGCCCAGGAGACCAGGGCAGGGCAAGCTCTGACCTGATCCCACAGGAGGCAAAGTTTACAGGCAGGCCAGCTGGGTGAGGCTGGTGGCTCCTCCCGTAAGACAACCTGGAGGGGTGTCGGGTCCCTGGACCCCAGACTAAAAGGTCTACCTAGCTGTGTCACCCACTAGCTGGGACTGCAAGCTCCAGTATGCTTGCATCCCAGCCTGATGCAGCTGTGCTCCTGGAAGCCTGGTCTTAAATCTCTCACGATTCATTTAATTGGATCAATGGAGACAGACTGCAGAAGGTTTGGGCAAAAAAGAGTATTTGGTTTGTTTATTGGTTTGACTCCATATCAATCACTCTGGGTCTTGTTTCTGAAGCCCATGCAATTAACCAGATATTTACCAGATGACTCTGAGTTAGGCTGTGTAGACAGCTTAAAATACGGATTACTGATATTTTAAGTAGGGTATGACTCTACAGGAAACATACTTGGTATACCGGCAGCTCAGGGCTGGGCCAGGGGCTGCTGCAAAGCCACAGGACTGCAAAGGGTTTTTGTTGTACGGAACTGCACTCAAATTCACCTTTGTTTCATTTGGACTCATATTTCTCAATAGAGTGCTTGGGCCACACTATAAAACACAGACAGATTACATAATGCCCAGGCCTCAGGGAAACCCCACAGGGGTGCCTCTGCTTCCCCGAGAGCCTGGACACCAACCAGGTGTCTCATGATGGGACAAGGGCCCTGGTGGCAGTCCCAACCTAACCTCTGCCCTGGAGGCCAGCGCTCCAGCCAGGCCAGCCCTCACAGCCCCACCTCCACACTCACAGGACCTGGGGCAAGGCCCGCTGGAGCCCACCAGGGGGCAAGGGCAAGACTTAAGGACACCCCCTGCCTGCAGGGCTTGGTGATGAAAGGCAATGGAAAGGGGATTAAGCCAGCCCATCGGACACTTCCTGGTAGCTCCTGTTGCCACATTTCCTAACACCAGAGCAAGGCTCTGCCAAGAGGAATCTTGTTCCATGGGTAAGCCTCAGTTCCCAGTACCAGACAGGTACTCTCCTGAGAGATCCACGCTACCACAGGTGACAATGACCTGGGTTGGCCAAGGTGAGCTAGGGGCCTCTGGCTATTCAGGTCTTTCTTACTTTCCTCAGTTTCTGAAACATACCTCTTGAGCAATCAGAGGTAAGTGGGGAGCCATTAGTCTCACAAACTGAGGACAGTAGCAGCGGAACACCCACTCTTGGCTTCTTCCAGGGGAAGCAGGGGCTCGGCCTGGCCTTCCCATGGCAGGTCACTGTCCCTTCTTCTAACCATTTTCCTCCCCCCTCAACTCCTCTTCATTTTGTGGGGTGGAAGAGAAAAAAAATCCCCCTGAGCCAGGTGAAAATTCTGAAGCCAGATCTGAGGTCTCCAGATCCCAGGCAGAGGGTTCCGTGGTCACCAGTTCCTCCCCATATCAGAAACAATCTGTACTGGCAAATTTTGGAAGGCAGGCTCTCCCTCCATCCATTGGAAAGCCCAACGCTGAGGCCTACGTCGCGGGACAGGCTTGAGAACATGCACCAGCCTGACTGGGGACTGGACTGCCTCCCGACAACCAGCAATTCTCCCTGAGAAAGGAGTCTTTGCAGATATTGCACCAACGTGCCCACAGGAAAGATAAAATAGGTGCTCTAAGCATGTCGGACCCCAAATTCAGAATAAAAGTCCTCGAGCACTGCAGCGCTCTGAGGTGGGGGGTGGGGGTTGATTCCAGGAGTAGGATTCTTCAGCTAACTTTTCCCCCCTCCCCATTCCTTGGGGCATGTGTCATGGCCTGTGACACACCGCCAAGGGAACATGGATGCCGGGGAAATGTCTATACACGCTACACGTTTGTGACATGCCATGTAAGCGACACCCTGTTTCCTGGCTGGGTTTTCTTGGCACAGGTGTGGGCAGGCAGTGGATTCGGCCCCCTCCCACTGTGCTTAGTAAACAGGATCACGGTGGCCCCAAGGGGGAGTGTGCATTCTAGGGAGGACAAGCCACCCCTCCAAAGAGGATGGGACCCTCACAGCAAGGCTCAGGCCCAAACCACAGCCGGTATTTCAAACTGTCCTTGTTTCAAAACACAAAGCATCCTGTTCAGGCTCCTACCCACCACCCCCACTCTCCCCCTGACCCCACCATAGCTGTCTTTCTCCACGTACGAAGAAGGCCACCATTTGCAGATCTGATTTCAGAAAAGATCAATGGTTTCTCCTCTCCGACTCATCCAGCTGACCCAGTCCTAGCCATGTCTTTAAAAACAATAACAAAATTAAACCACCAGCAACAAAACACACACGTATACACACACTCTACAGACAATGCCGGACCGGGGCTCGACCAAGCAGCTCCCAAGCTAGAGCTCGACCACCGCTGGGTCCTGAGATATTCCAGGACTACTGCCCCCTCCCCCTCCCCCTCCACTTCCAACCTCCCAATGTGCGAATGAGATTTTCAGAAAGGGAAGCACTTCGTTCTGCCTGCCAGCCCTGGCAGGAAAGAGAATAAAGGACGGGTAAACCAGAGAGAGGAACTGGCTTCTGGAAATTCTTTGGGTTTGGGGTTTCGAGGTTTTGTTGTATTGGGTATTTGTTTTTTTTTTTAATTTGAGAGGTGGTGTTTTGTTTTCCCCTCCCCCACCCCTCAGATCCAGATGGGCCAGGGGCTTCCAGAGAAGAGAATCCCCGCCACCATCAGGGCCCAGCGTCAGATCCATCCCCCGGTCCCAGCCACCAGAAACACAAGAGCTGGGGGCAGAAGGTCCCCAGGCACCCAGCCTGAGTGTGGGCTGAGTCCCCAGCATTCTAAGGGTCTCTCCCGAGCCCGGCCGGCTGGTCTGGGCTTCAGACTCCAAAATCGAGCCCCGCGAGCAGGCCAGGAGCGGGGCGCCCTGGTTCTCCCCGTTCTCCCCGCCACCCCCCACCGCCCCCCAGGCCCTGGGCTCCAGGTGCAGCGCCGGGGGGCAGCCAGGGAGGGCGCATCTCGGGCCCCGAGGGGAGGCGGGGGTGCAGCCGCGCAGAGCCACTCACCGTGGCGGACGCCAGGCTGTTGTCGGCCAGCGTTAGGTGGTGCGGCTCCCAGCGCCTCAGGAATTTCGAGGTGAGGATCTTGCTGAGAAAGGTCCGCGGGTGCCGGATGACACAGACCTGAATGTCGCCCTCCTGCAGCAGTTTGTACCTCATCCCGTTGCAAAGCAGAAGAGCCCGGCGGCAGGGCACGGCACCCATCTTCGTGCCCTCGGGGGCCGACACGTCGCCCCCCAGCAGCGGCTTGGTCTCCTCGATCTGCCGGGGGTCGCCGCCGCCGCCGGAGCTGCTGGTCACATCCATGGCCGCGCCGGGGGAGGGGGCTGGGGGCGGGGAGAGGGGGCTGTCCTGGCTGCTGGGGCGGCGGGGCCCCCGGATCCGGCGGCCCGCACCCCCCCACCCCCCGGGAAGGTGGGGGGGTGTGGGGCTGGGGGCGCCCGCAGGGGAGGGGGCGCTGCCCGCGGGGGGCGGCGCGTGCGGCGGGCTGGGCCGGCCTCGGCGCTTCCTGCGGGGCTCCGGGCTTCCTCCTAGCTCGTCGGGTGCATGACCGCGGCGGCGGACCTGGCTCGGCGGGCGGCGGGGAGGGACGGGGGAGGCCGAGGGCGGGCCGGGGCCGGGCGCGGAGGGCGGGCGCCGGGGCGGGGGCGGGTGTGTCTCGGGGCCCCGCGCCGCCGCGCGCGTGTGTACGGAGCGTGTGTCCGCGCGGCCGTCCGGGCGAGAGTGGCCGCGGGCGGGGCGGGCCGCGCTCTGGGCTCGCGGAGCCCGGGGCGCCCGCGCGATTGGTCCCCGCGGGGTCATGTGCCCGCCCCTCTGACGTCAATGGCGGCAACGGCGGCGGCCGCGGCGGCTTCGGCCTCTCGCCGGCGGAGTCCGCGGTCCGGGCGGGGTCGCGGCCCGCGACGGGGAGGCGCGGCCCGACGGGAGGAGCGGCCCCTGGGGAGGGGGCTGGGGCGGGTGAGCCCCGCCGGGCCCGGCGCGCCCCGCCCGGAATGTGGGGAGGGGGCGGGGCGCGGGGCGGGGCGTGTGACGTCACGCCAGCCGCGCCCCCGCGGGTGCCCGGGCGGGATCCGAGCTCCGCGGCCGGAGCGAGGGGACCCGCGCCCCGCCCGCCCCCGCCACCCCCGGGCCCGACTCGTACAGGAAAATGAGGGCACTCGAGGGCCGGGGCTGGGTGGAGTGGCGGGGGTGAAGCCCGCGAACTCTCACGCCCCCTCCGCGGCCCAAGCTGCCCAGCGGGCTGGCCAGGTGGGGCCGTGGGACCGGGACCCCTCCCCATTGAAAGTGTCCACGCGGTGATCGGGAGGATGAGCCCACCCTGCCCTGTCTCTCGCTGCGGGACCCGGTAGGCTTCGACCTCCTGGCCTTTTACGTCTGCTGGCTTTGGCCTCGGGTGTCCTCAAACCTTCTGGGGAGAAGGGATGGCCCCGCCATCCCCCTCCTTTCTTCTGCTCCTGGACGCAGAGCCTCTTCTAGGACCCCAGTTAAAGCCCCGCAACCTACACAGCCACCCCCTCTTGTGCGTACCCTAGCAGCTCCCCCTACTTTACCTTCCCTGGAACCCCACCTGGTCATTTTATCTGAGTTCACAGGCCCAGCACCAGCCCCGTAGAGAACCATATTGGATTCTCTTGTGACCAAGGGCATCAGGAACTGCAGCCTGGATGCAGGAAGTTCCCTTTCTGCCATCACAAACAGCAGGCACCTAAGGCCACCTCACAAATGCTCAGCTCCTCAGCCAGGTTTTCTTACCTCCACGTGCTCCTGCAGCTAATAATGTTAAAACCCCAGATTTTTGCCTTTGGTAGTGAAGGTGCCTCTGTAGTGAATACATGAATGCGTGCAGCGTGTGCTGAATTGCGTCGTGAACACTGCGGAATATCCACACAGCGTCTGTGTCATTGGTGGAAATTATTCACACTCCACTCTCCGAAGAACAGGCATCATGAAGGTGCTCCCCAGAGGACCCTCTCCCTGAGCCTGGCCAGGGTTTCAGGAAGGCAGTGAAAGGCAGGTCCCAGCCTGCATCCCTTACCAAAGAAGACTCACGTCCAGCCTGCCCACGAGATGGGCAAAGCTGTTCTCTGTACCCTGGGGAAAGCACAATTAGGTCAGAAAATTAGAAATACATTAACTCCCCACAATTTGCTGCCATTTCCTTCAAGTTTTCAGCTTGAACAGGCTTGAGAAAACCACTAAGCATGAAGGGGCAAGACCTAGATATTTGGATGTTGGGTGTGATTGTGGCCAAGAAACCCCCAGTCCATGAAGGAGGTAGGATTAGGTTCTTTGTTCAAATCTTCATTGAGCTCCTGCTGTTTGCTGGTCACAGGCCAGGCACTAGGGTATTACTAGTAATGGCTATAATGACCACAGTGACGAGGGACTTCCTATGTGCTAAGTATTTTGTATGCACACACCATTTTGTTCTCACAGCAGCCGTGTGACACAAGGTACTGTCCTCATCCTCAACCACCAAAGCATGGAGCTCAGAGTCCAGAACAATAACAGGCATTGACCACACTGTGCTTGGTGCTTTAGGAACAGAAAGGGGATGCCTAACCCAGTGTGAGTGAGGGAGAACCAGGGTATTCCAATAGTTCTTTAGGAATCAAGTATAGAAGGGGGCCGGTGCTTCAGGAAGAGAGGATGGCTCCTACCAAGGCAAAGAGATGGGAGGATGCTCAGCTTGTCCAGGAAACTGTACTCACTTTCGATGTATGGAGTGCAAGGTGCCTGGAGGAGGTGGGGCACAGATTTAAGCAGGGAGCAGGCAGAGCCCTAAAATGCAGACACGGACCAGAGCAGTGGGGAGATACCACATGGGCCATGCAAAGGAGGGACTTGTACATGGTGTCTTCAAAAGGCTGCAGTGTGGCATGGACGAGCCTTGCAGAGGAGTAACCTAGAGGCAAGGAGGCCAGTGAGGAGACTTTCATCCCTACCTCCCCCGACAGAAAGAATCAACGAGGGCTGGCACAAAGCCACTGGGTGGAGTAGCCCAGTGGCAGGCAGAGCAGGTGCTGTCCACTTGGGGGTCATCTCTGACACGCCCCTACCCATACAGGGCACAAAACTCCAATAGAAGGAGGAGATTTACCAGGATACAAATCCCTGATATATTCGAGGACCAACCCAGATATCCTCAATGCAGTGTAATACAGATTGAGTTGCAAACATCAGGACATACCCTGATGATGGCCAGGTACTATGCAGGAGGCCTTACATATTTGTTCTCATTTCTTCCTCCTCACCAGCCTAGGAGGTAGGAACTATTTCCAGCCCCATCTTAAGAGTGAGGAAGTTGAGGTTCTGACAGGGTCAGCTCACTATCAGGATCCAGCCGCAGTTTGAACCTGAGATTCTGTTCGACCTCAAATTCCAAGTGCTTCCCACTCTTCTGGGGATTTAGGGAGACATGTACCAATTACATATATCTTTGCAATGTTGTCCTGAGCAGGCATTCAGAAAGAAACTATTGAATTCAATCAACATCATCTTTAAATAACAATATTTCTTGGCCGGGTGTGGTGGCTCACGCATGTATTCCCAGCACTTTGGGAGGCATGCAGATTACCTGAGGTCAGGAGTTCAAGACCAGCCTGATCACATGGAGAAAACCCATCTCTACTAAAAATACAAAATTAGCCGGACATGGTGGCACATGCCTGTAATCCCAGCAACTTGGGAGGCTGAGGCAGGAGAATCCCTTGAACCTGCCTCAAGGCAGAGGTTGGGGTGAGCCGAGATTACGCCATTGCACTCCAGTCTGGGCAACAAGAGCAAAACTCTGTCTCAAAAAATATATATATATTTCTTGAATATAGTTTCAAATCAGTGAAATGGAGCCCCCAAGACACTACAAGGAAAGTTCCTGAGGGAAAAAGCCAGAAGCCCCTGTCTGGCAACAGCGCTAGCTCAGTGCATGGACAAAGCTGGGGCACAGCAAATACACAGTGACTGGTTGTCAACACATACTCCTTGGCGCTTAGTAAAGGTCCAGCCACAGGATTGGGTCAGTAAATTGCAGGGGATGAGATGCTATGGCGTTAGTACTTGGTCTGTGACAGTGTGACAGTCGAGTCCACAGCCTCCTTGACTGGGACTTGGGTAACTTATTGCAGAGCCCCTCCACCTTCCACTCTCCCAGGCTCCTGACCTAGAAAGGAATCTGAATCGAGCCGTCAGATTCTACCAGAAGTCCCATCCCTGGAGCTCCCCAAATTATAGGAGACACACACCCATTGAGTTCCTGTAGATGGACCATGTCTCTCAGTCGAGTTCATTGCCCCAGAACTCTAAACCCTCCAAAGAATGGTCTGAGCCCCTGAGAGTCTCCCTGTCCAACATTGAACTTGAAAAGCTTACAGAGTAGCAGGAAGGGCACAGTGGTTCATGCACCCTTCACTCCCCTCGGGCTCCCACAAGCTCCTTCACTAACCAAAGGCCAATTCACCAGACAAACCTGTCATTTTCTGCATTCTTTGCTGGCGGTGCCGCCTTGTTTGAGCCAGGTCCCAAAGGATGATGTCTGCCCTCACCTGAATTACTACTTTCATTCAGTAGCCCACTGTGGGGTCATCCCCGGCCACACTGATGGAGGACTCACTCGGTCAAGCTCAGTGCCGGGAGCTGGGATGCCACAGTGAACAGACAGTAAAATGCCTTCATGGGCACAGTCTCCACTCAAGTTCTCCATGGTGTACCCTGTAGCTATCTCAGAAAGGAATGACACACCCACTACCCAGGCTGCCATTAAGGAATTTGGTGAGGTGGCAAAGTCCCTGTTGGGGAGGACAGCAGTGGAGCTGCCGTGCAGCCCAGGCAAGGTCAACCTGAGGCCACCTTCCAGCAGCCATACCTGTAAGTGGATGTGCTCCTGCTGCCATGAGGGCAGTGTTTTATGTGTGATGGATCTTTAGTACACAACAATATCCTCATATAGGCGCTAATAAACAGGTGTTTAGCGGAATCAAATAAAGAATGAATGAAGCAGGGTAATGTAGCTCAGGGTGAGGGCATCTCAGCTAGATCCAGCCATTCAACAGATAATCATGATGCATTTACTTTGCCCTGCTTCGTTGATTCTTTCTATGATTTGACTGCATATTAAACACCAATTTATTGGCACCTGTTTGAGTGCCCAGGACGTTGTTGGGTACTACGGATCCATTGCACATAAAATGCTGTCCTCATGGGAGCTCAGCAACTATAGCTGTTAGAGACAGCATGTGGGAAGTAGAAAAGTTCCTCTTCAAAGTTTCATTAAGTGTTAAAAATAATAGTTTGTTTTAAAAACTTTCTTCAAAGCCTTCTTGCTTTTTGTTAATAACTCTTTGTTAAGCCCTATTCTCTGTAGCTGTTAAACATGCTTATAGGCACGTAGTACCTTATATGTCCTTGCGCTTTAACCAAAATATCTGAGCTGGACGTGCTCACAGGCATGTCCCAGCTCACAGCCAATGCCCCTTCCTTATTTAAACTTCCTTTTTGTTCTCCATTGCTTTTACCTATTTTAAAAAGTTTTCAGTCATTCGCCAGTCAGGCTTTAGTTTAAATTGAAAGGTCTGGCTCCAACCAACAGAAATCAAACACAGCAGTAAGAACAACCCCAAATGCTTAAGGAATAAATGCATCTGCTTTTCCTTTGTTTGTTGTACTGTCATGGCAAAATGGCTGGCAAGGGTATCCTTCCTGCAGACATTTTTTAATTGCCTTGCTAAAAAATCCTTTGTCTCAGTGCTAATTTTTCTTTGCAGCACCAAGCATCTATTTCCAACACAGAAAGCTTGTTCTTAGGTACTGCAAGGAAAAATTAATATTTAGACAAGCAGTTTTCTCAGCAAGGCAATTTGACTTTCTGCAGAATGGGTGCTCTTGTTAGCCATCTTGCCATGAGACTACAATGAGCAAAGGAAAGGCAGGCATATTTATTCCTTAAGCATTGGTTGGAGCTGGACCTCACAATCTAAAGTGAACTCAATTGACTAACAACTTAAAACTTTCCTAAATAGGTAAAGGCGATGGAGAAAAGGGAACAGAGGAAGTCTAAATAAGGAATGGGCATAGGCTGTGAGCTGGGACATGCCTGTGAGCATGTATAGCACAAATATCTTGGTTAAAGTGCAAGGACACAGAATATTCTACGTGCCTGTGAGCATGTCTAACAGCTACAAAGGATAGAGCTTAACAGAGTTATTAGCAAAAAGCAAGAAGATTTTGAAGGAAGTTAGTCTTTAAAATAAACCATTATATCTAACGTTTATTATTCTTATTCTTTAACAAGAAGGGAAACTTTTAAGAGGAACTTTTTACTTTCTACAATAGTCATGGGGGACAAGCAACTATAGTCAAGGGGACAGATTCAGCCCATGGACAGCAAAGCCTAAAATATTCACTCTCTGGCCTCTTCACGGAAAAATGTGGTGACCCCTACAATTGACATAAATAACTTCAAGAAGAGAGATACCAGCAAAATGTAGTAAAACGATTCAGAAGTGATGAGTTGTATTATCTTTTAAAAATACTATTTAAGGCCAGGTGTGGTGGCTTACACCTGTAATCCCAGCACTTTGGGAGACTGAGGCAGGCAGATCATGAGGTCAGGAGTTTGAGACCAGCCTGGCCAACACGGTAAAACGTCGTCTCTACTAAAAATACAAAAATTAGCCAGGCGTGGTGGCGTGTGCTGTAATCCCAGCTACTCAGGAGGCTGAAGCAGGTGAATCCCTTGAACCAGGGAGTTGGAGGTTGCAGTGAGCCGAGATCACGCCATTGCATTCCAGCCTGACGACAGAGTGAGACTCCATCTTCAAAAATAATAATAATTGGCTGGGCAAGGTGGCTCACGCCTGTAATCCCAGCACTTTAGGAGGCCCAGGCAGGCGGATCATGAGATCAGGAGATCAAGACCATCCTGGCTAACACGATGAAACCCCGTCTTTACTAAAAATTCAAAAAATTAGCCAGGCGTAAGGGCATGTGCCTGTAGTCCCAGCTACTTGGGAGGCTGAGGCAGGAGAATTGCTTGAACCTGGGAGGCAGAGGTCACAGTGAGCTGAGATTGTGCCACTACACTCCAGCCTGGGCAATAGAGCGAGACTCTGTCTCACAAATAATAATAATAATAATAATAAAATAAAACTATTATTTAATTGTAACTTTATATAACAATATTTTACTAGCTGTTTGACAACCAGCTTGCAAAATTTCTGGAAAATTTATCAGCTGTCATGAGTCATTATAGGGGCTTCAGGATTCAGGACACCACTGCTTGTTTCTCTAGGGTGTGACCCAAAGTAAATGCACCGTGATTAACTGTTGAATGGCAGGATCTAGCTTCGATGGCAGTGTCCTCACCCCCGAGCTACATGACCCTGCTTCATTCATTCTTTCTTTTATTGGTTCCATTAAACGCCTGTTTATTAGCACCTATTTGAGTGCCAGGGATGTTGGTGGGTACTACTGATCCATCACACAGATGACGCTGACCTCACAGGATCTCACAGTCACGCGAGAAAGCCAAATGCCCCAACAAATATTCATCACAACCCTCACAAAAGTATGCCAAGAATAAAACAAACTCCCTCCTCTCTGATTTGCCAGCTGTATGTGTCTTTGATTGCTTTACTATAAAGTGGAGTCGTCACAGTTCCTTCCTTCCAGGTCACAGAAATTCCATGAGATGATCAAGCCCAGCCCAGAGTAAGCACTCACAATAATGTTCGCTATTTCACATTACCACTGTTATTTTAGAACCCATGTTAAAATGACCCTGACAGGCCTGGCACAGTGGCTCATGCCTGTAATTCCAGCACTTTGGGAGGCTAAGGTGGGCAGATCACCTGAGGTCAGGGGTTCGAGACCAGCCTGGCCAACATGGTTGAAACCCCATCCCTACTAAAAAAAAAAAATATATATATATATATATATAAACTAGCCCAGCGTGGTGGCAGACACCTGTAATCCCAGCTATTTGGGAGGCTGAGGCAGGAGAATCGCTTGAACCAGGGAAGCGATGCTTGCAGTAAGCCGAGATCACACCACTGCACTCCAGCCTGGGTGACAGAGTAAGACTGTCTCAAAAAGAAAAAAAAAGAAAAAAAAGATCCTGACAATGGGCCCTCCATCTAGACCCCCTCTCTGAATCGTTCCCATTTGCCCAGCCACTGGGTGTAGACAATCTAGACACATCGTCTCTGCAGGATTGGAAGCAGGCTTTCCAACTTGGGCGCTACTCCCATTTGGAATGGAGGACACGTTGTGGCAGGCAGCTAGCTGTCCTGTGCACTCTGCGATGTTCTCCAGCATCCCTGCCTCTACCTGTTGGCTGTGAGTAGCATCCGCGAGTCCTAACAACCAAAAATTTCTCCAGACCTTGCCAAATGTCACGTGGGAGGCAAAATCGCCCCCCGGTTTCAAGGAAGATGTTTATTTCTCCTTCTCAACTGATGGAGGTTGCTGTGGTGTCAGTCACCTCCTCATCAACCGTCCTGTGGGTCACAGTCTCGGGGAGATCATATTGTCCACACTGGTGCCACGACACGTTCCTCCTCGGATGCCACTTACGGGGTCTAGAAACAAACTCAATCACAGCCCGCTGTATCAGACCATCAAGGAACACAAGGATCAGTAGGATGGAATGAAATGCTACTTATTTTAAGTCCTGGTTTTGGAGTCTGTTTAACGGCGTGAGGCTGCGTGTGTAATGAAATGTCAGGCACCGAAGCCAGGCAACACAATTGTTTGTTCCTAAGCAGTCCCAACTTCGCAGCTATACACGACGCTATTGCTTTTGGGGGGTTCTTGGGAAGTTCCATCTGAAAACTGTCTGAAAATTATATCAGCCAGGAGAGCATTCCTGAACCTCATTTATAACAGGCATCAGGTGCTAGCATAAGGGAACAGACACTCCGTACTGATGGCATTTAATGTGCTGATCAAATAATAAAATGTGCTTATCCTCCTGGTGTAAAAAGAAGAGTCGTGTTTCGTGAAGTTGGTGAACACCCTCCTCCCTCTTCTGGGCTGATGTGAAGCCAGCCCATTCTCTAGCTTCACCAGTGGGAAGGGGAGGGGAGGTGATTCATGTTCAGCCGCCTGTGATGCTGGAGAGCCGAATGATAGCTCCCCACCCTCTCTGCTTACAGAAGACAAGGGAGGGCAGCCAGGGAACATGACGTGCCAGCCTCTCCCCCTTCCCTTCTCACTGTCACCAAATAATTAAGTCTGGAGTTGCTAAGAAAGTACCATAGAGGACTCAATGCTTCCTGGAACTAATATTTCTTAAAATCGATTGATTGCGGCATACATCACCGAAACAATAGTGCTGATCTCTGGAGAGATGGGATCATGGGCAACTTTTTTCCCCACTGATTTTTTTTGTTTTTATTTATTTACAGATGGAGTCTCACACTGTCGCCCAGGCTGGAGTGCAGTGGCATGATCTCAATTCACTGCAACCTTTACTTCCCAGGTTCAAGCGATTCTTGTGCCTCAGCCTCCCGAGTAGCTGGCATTACAGGCGCCCACTACCTCGCCCAACTAGTGTTTGTATTTTTAGTAGAGAGGAGGTTTCACCATGTTGGCCAGGTTGGTCTCAAACTCCTGACCTCAAATGATCCACCTGCCTTGGCCTCCCAGAGTCCTAAGATTTCAGATGTAAGATACTATGCCTGGCTTCTTTTCCTTTTGAAATCAACGTTGTTTCTGTTTGGTTTCAGGGGATTTTCTTGAGACAGTCTTGCTACATTGCCCAAGCTGGTGATAGAGCAAGACTCTGTCTGCAGTGGTGTGATCATGGCTCACTTCAGCCTCTACCTCCTGGACCCAAGCAACTCAGCCTCCCAAGTAGCTGGAACCACAGGGGCACATCACCACACCTGGCCAATTTTTTTTATTTTTTATTTTATGTCTTCATAGAAACAGGTTCTCAACATGTTGTCCTGGTTGGACCCAAACTCCTGGGCTCAAGCAGTCCTCCCACGTCAGCCTCCCAAAGTGCTGAGATTATAGGTGTGAGCCTACCACACACAGCCAAATCAATGTTAGTGGAGTATACTTTGCATGTAATAAGCTGCGCCTATTTGGCCAGGCATGGTGGCTCATGCCTGTAATCCTAGCACTTTGGGTGGTTGAGGCAGGAAGATTGCTTGAGCCCAGGCATTCATGACCAGTCTGGGCAATGTAGTGAGATCCCATCTCTACAAAAAAAAAAGAAAAAAAAAAAAAGCACCCATTTTAAAAGAACAGATTGACAAGTTTTGACACATGTATACATGCTTGTGACCACCACCTCAATTGAGACATGGACCTAGAACATTCCCGCAGACTCAAAAAATGTCTTTGTGCTCCTTTGCAGTTGATCCCAGGCACCCACTGCCAGCCCCACGCAATCCTCGAAATCCTCGATCTGCCCTTTGTCACTGTAGATAGTTTTACCCTTTCTTTTTCTCTTTTTTTGTGAGACGGAGTCTCACTCTGTTGCCCAGGCTGGAGTGTAGTGGTATGATCTTGGCTCACTGCAACCTCCACCTCCTGGGTTCAAGCAATTCTCCTGCCTCAGCCTCCTGAGTAGCTGGGATTACAGGCATATGCCACCACACCCAGCTAATTTTTGTATTTTTAGTAGAGACAGAGTTTCACCATGTTGGCCAGGCTGGTCTTGAACTCCTGACCTCGTGATCCACCTGCCTTGGTCTCTCAAACTGCTGGGATCACAGGTGCGAGCCACTACGCCCAGCCAGTTTTACCCTTTCTTAAATGTCACATACATAGAATCAAAAAGTATACTTTCCTTTTGTTCTGACTTCTTTGGCTCAGCATAGAAGGGTTTGAGATTCGTCCACATTGGTGCTTGTCTCATCGTCTGTTCTGTTTCGTTGCTAATATATCCATGACACAGATATTCCTCTTATGAGTAAGTTTTGTTTTAATTGCTTTAAAAACTCACAGGGACTTTATGAAGAGCCCAAATGCCAGGCTGCCATTGACTCGTGGACATGGGGCACAGCTACACAGAATGGAAGGCCATGGATCATGTCTTTAAAAATAAAAAACACTGTGGCGCTGGGCACAGTGGCTGACACCTACAACGCCAGCACTTTGGAAGGCCAAGGTGAGATGATCACTGTGTGTAGGAGTTTGAGACCAGCCTGGGCAACACAGCGAGACCCCATCTCTACTAAAAATAAGAAAAATTAGCTGGGCGTGGTCAGGCACATCTGTAATCCCAGCTACTCAGGAGGCTGAGGTAGAAGAATCACTTGAGCCCAGGTGGCAGAGCTTGCAGTGAGCCGAGATCATGTCACTGCACTCCAGCCTGGGCAACAGAACAAGACTTCGCCTCAATAAATAAATAAAATAAAAAATTCACTGTTTTTCAGATTGATTACATCTGTCTCCCACACCGGCTTTAGCAGTGAGGCTGCTCAAATTGACCAATTTAAATGTGATTGCCTTTCTTTCCTCTCTATCATGTCTGAGTCAGTTGCCAAGAAGCAATGAAAGGAAGGAACTGGGGAGGAGGAGAAGCGGTTTACATTTGTGGAGCATGTACTGATCTTCCAAAACTCACTCACACCCCCATTTGCATGGGTCAGTCTAAACAATCCTCAGATTGGGAAGGGTGATGGTATCACCCCATTTTGCAGATTAGGAGGCTGAGGTGTCATTTAAAACCCGACAGCAAGAGGAGGGGCTGGGAGGTGCAGGGAAGTCCATCCAGGGGCTCCAACAGAACAGCAAAGACATCAAGAGGACAGACCTTAGATTTGAAGCCCAGGTCTCCATCGTCTTCGGCTGGGTTCCACCAACCAAATCTCTTAATCTCTCTGAACCTGAGATTCCTGCCTGTGAAATAGAGATTGAATTGTGATACAATTGAGCTAAGCAGATAATGCATTAAGGAGCTCAGGACAAGATGGAGGAAGAAGTCAGTGCTCCATAAATGGTAGGGGGAAATGGCTTCTCAACCCTTGGGATCCTTTCTTGAACAATAGCATGAAGTAGAAACTGACTCCAGCCTGCCTGGGCTGAGGGAAAAGGAGTGGATATTTTGTAGCTCCAAGGAGCAGAGTCTCACAGATGCAAAGAAATGAGGAGAAGGCAGGTCAAAGCCTCCAGACACCTCTGTTGCAACGGTAGCTAATCAGAGTGGATTAAACAAAGAAGAGGCCAGGCACGGTGGCTCATGCCTGTAATCGCAGCACTTTGGGAGTCAGAGATGGGCAGATCACCTGAGGTCAGGAGTTCAAGAGCAGCCTGGCCAACATGGTGAAACTCCATCTCTACTAAAAACGCAAATTAACCAAGTGTGGTGGTGTGCCTGTAATCCCAGCTACCCAGGAGGCTGAGGCTGCAGTGAGCTGAGATTGTACCAGTGCACTCCAGCCTGGGCAACAGAGCAAGACTCTATCTCAAAAAACAAATAAACAAACCAAAAAAAACCCCAAAAAAACAAAAACAGAAAAAAACAAACAAAGACTAGATATTGGTTGTTAGGAGTCAAGGGTGCCTCCCAGGGCCCCAGTGGTGTGAAGGTAGCCAGGCCCAAAAGGGGCCAGAGAACCAAGGACCCACGGACCTTCTGTGTGCTTCATATTTCTGCTTATCTCTTTTTAAGCTGACTTTATTTGCTATGTTACTTTTGCATGACAGGCAGTGGCCATTGGAAAGAGCATCCCAGATTAAACTAGGATTCGTTCAGCCCGGTTCTGAAGGAAGGACTTGGCTTGGGCCAGATACCCACCCCAGCCAGTATCTGAGGCAACTTGGACAAATGTGATTTCTGGTAATCAATCCCTTAAGGTGAAAAGGACAGTCGAGTGAGACATTATGAACTGGGCAGGGCATTTCTTCCTTTTATTAATAATAATAATGGCCAGGCGTGGTGGCTCACACCTGTAATCCCAGCACTTTGGGAGGCTGAGGCAGGCGGATCACCCGAGGCTTGGAGTTTGAGACCAGCCTGGCCAACCTGGTGAAACCCCGTCTCCACTGAAAATACAAAAATTAGCCAGGTGTGGTGGCGCATGCCTGTAATTCCAGCTACTCAGGAAGGCTGAGGCAGGAGAATCATTTGAACCCAGGAGGTGGAGGTTGCAGTGAGCTGAAATCATGCTGCTGCACTCCAGCCCAGGCAACAAGAATGAAACTCGGTCTCAATAAAAGAAAAAATAATAATAGCTAAGACCTATATAGGACCCATCATGGGGCAGCCACTTTAGTACGAACCTTGCATGTATTTAAATTAATTCTACAAAGTGATTAATTTATCATTTAAATTAATCCTTATAAAAACTCAATGGTTTATCACGTCCATTGTAGAGATGAGGAAACTAAGGCACAGAGAGGTTAAATGACTGATGCAAGATCACACTTGAATTGGGCCAGTATGATACCAGGCCTGCTCTCTCAGCCACCATGCCATATTGCCTATTTTAGCCTCAGTCATATTTTTTACAATTCATCTGTTAGCCCATGTCTCTCAAAATAAAAAAGATGAGGAAGGGGAAGAATTTGAGATGTGACATTTCACCAAAGGATTTAACAGCCAACAATGGAACACAGAGGCACTTCGCTGGCCATCTCCCTGTTTTTATTTTGACCCGGAGTTGAGGGAGAAGGTACTGCCGTGTTCTCAGGCCTCTCAGGGTCTCGTGCAGCCCAGGGACACTCCCACTGGCCTGGGACTACCTCAGGCTGTGATCCACAGCGGCTAGGCTCTTACCCTGCATCTGCATACAGCGGGTGCTCGATACTGTTTGTTGTTGCTGAGAAAATGTGCATCTTGCTCTACAGTTTTCAAAGCACTTCCAAAGACAGGCAAAGAGATCAGTTAAAATATTGTCCCTGTTGGCTGGGCATGGTAGTTCATGCCTGTAATCCCACCACTTTGGGAGGCTGAGGTGGGCGGATCATGAGGTCAGGAGTTCAAGACCAGCCTGGCCAACATGGTGAAACCCCATCTCTACTAAAAATACAAAAATTAGCCAGGTGTGGTGACACGCACCTGTAATCCCAGCTACTCAGGAGGTTGAAGCAGGAGAATCGCTTGAACCCAGGAGTCCAAGGTTGCAGTGGGCCGAGATCATGCCACTGCACTCCAGCTCTGGGCGACAGAGCGAGACTCCATCTCAAAAAACATATATACATATATATGTGTGTATATATATATATACGTATATACATACGTATATACACATATCTACATATATATGTATATATGTATATCTATACGTATATATACATGTTTATATATATGTATATACGTATATACATATATATGTGTATATGTATATATATACGTATATACACATATATATAAATACATATATGTGTATATATACACGTATATATGTATATACGTATATGTATGTATATATACACGTATATACATGTATATACATACGTATATACTTATATATATGTGTGTATATATATAGTCCCTGTGAAACCTTCAAGAAGGAAATTGATGGAAGGAATTCACACAAGGGAGTCCCGCAAAGGCTGAATAACCAGGGCTCATGGGAGCAGAAACCATGGAATCCATGGAAAGCCTCCTCTCTCATGCGTGTTTTCCTGCTGTCTCTGTGAGCCCGTCCAGCCACTTGCCTTCCCGATGGGCTGCCTCTACTTCTGTGTCAGGCCCTGGGCCCCAAATGGCCACTTCAGCACAGCTGCCCAAGGTAAAGCGGTCACCATCTGCTGGTTTTCCACCTCCAAGTGTCGGGAGAGGGGTCTGAAGGGCTTGTGATCTCTTCCAGCCAGACCCCCTCAGTCTCAGGTTTCCAGCCCCAGGCTCAAAGAGGAAAGTCATTTGACCAAAGTTTTCCAGGGAGATGGCTTTGAAATCAGGTTTCTGTATCAGTTCCGTGGAGCTGCTGCCAACTGGGGGGCTTTAAGGAACTACAAAAAATTTATTTTCTCATAGTTCTGAAGCCAGAAGTCCAAGATCAAGATGTTGGCAGGATGGTTCCTTCTGAGGGCTGTGGGGAAATGTCTGTTCCATGCCTCTCTGTGCTGGGGATCTGTGGCATTCCTTGCTTGTAGACAGACACATCACCGCGATCTCTGCCTTCATGTTCAAGGCGTTCTTCCTGAGTGTGTCTGTGTCTAAACTTCCCCTTTTTATAAGGACATAGTCATCAGATCAGGGGCCCACCCTGCTTTAGTATGACCTCATCTTCACTTATTACATCTGCAGAAACCTTACTTCCAAAAAAGGTTAGTGCTGAGGGGTAGGACTTGTATTTTGGGAGCACACAATCCAATCCATAGCAGAGCCCAAAGCCCACCACAGCAGCGTACACACTCTGCCCCTAGCCCGGCTAGTTCTCCCAGGGCACGCTCTGCTCTCCGGGCATCCATTAAGCCCCGAAGGCGTCGCTCACCCTGGTTTTATCTGGGACGGGCATAGACCCAAATCTGCCCCACTGTCCTCGAGCTCACACTACAACATTCACAGGGAGCAGTCATGATTTCCGAGGCTCCACGCTGGGTGCCATGGGCGGGACCTGGCTCAACTCTGAGTTGAGCACTTAGGACGGCTTTGTTCAGCCAGACGGACCTTTGTCTGTTTCTCAACCACGCTCCAGTTTCATCAGGCAATTTTAGAGGCATTAAACCTGAACAGCTCACAATGGACTAATGAGTTTCATTCAGTGTAGATGACAATGACCTGTGAATCTAAGCCGGCCAATGTCCCCTCTGCCCCAGTGGTTTCACAATAGCAGGGGTTGACATATGGCTGGGTCCTAGGCCAGGGATTCAGGCAAGTGGTTTATTTCTCTATTCATTTTTTTTTCTATTTTGCTTGGCTAAAAATCTTAAGCAGATTTTACTCAGCGGTTAACTAGGTAAATCTCCCTTGAGGGTTAGCTGCAGAGCTGAGAAGTCCAGGGCCTGTATGAAAATGGGAAAGCTGACTCATTTCTTCAACCATGGTAGACATCACCAATCAATCACGGACCCAACCCTGAAGGCCACAGGGGACTAGGATCCAGGCCTGGGTACATTAGATTCTGTGTTAATTTCATACCATGATTTGGTGACTTGCAGGTGTTTGGGGTTTTTTTTTGTTTGTTTGTTTTTGTTTTTTGTTTTTTTGTTTTTTTGACAGTTGCCCTGACTGGAGTGCAGTGGCGCAATCATAGCTCACTACAGCCTCAACCTCCCAACTCAGGCAGCCCTCCTACCATGGCCTCCCAAGTAGTTAAGACTATAGGCTTTCAGCACTAGGCTGGGCTAACAATTTTGTTTGTTTAACAAACAAAACATCTTTTGTGGCCCAGCGAGATGGCTCATACCTGTAATCCCAGGACTTTAGGAAGCCTAGGCAGGCAGATCACCTGAGGTCAGGAGTTTGAGACCAGCCTAACCAACATGATGAAACCCTGTCTCTACCAAAAATACAAAAAATTAGCCCACTATGGCAGGTGCCTGTAATCCTAGCTACTGGAGAGGCTGAGGCAGGAGAATTGCTTGTACCCGGGAGGTGGAATCTGCAGTGAGCTGAGATTGTGCCATTGCACTCCAGTCTGGGCAACAAGAGTGGAGCTCTGTCTCAAAGCAAACAAAAAAATTGTTTTTTGTTTGTCTAATATTTTTTGTGTGTTTTTTAGTAGGGGTAGGCTTCATTGTGTTGCTGAGGCTGGTCTTGAACTCCTAGGTTCAAGAGATCCTCCTTGCCAGGCGCGGTGGCTCACATCTGCAATCCCAGCGATTTGGGAGGCTAAGATGGGCGGATCACTTAAGGTCAGGAGTTCAAGACCAGCCTGCCCAACATGGTGAAACCCTGTCTCTACTAAAAATACAAAAAAAAAAAACTAGCCAGGCATGGTTATAGGCAACTGTAATCCCAGCTACTCAGGAGGCTGAGGCTGAGGCAGGAGAATTGCTTGAACCCAGGAGGCGGAGGTTGCAGTGAGTTGAGATGGCGCCACTGCACCCCAGCCTGGGCAACAGAGTTAGACTCCATGTCAAAATGAGTAAAAAAAGAGAGATCTTCCTGCCCCAGCCTCCTAAAGTGCTGGAATTATAGGCATGAGTCACCATGCCCAGCCTGAGCACGGAGGCAACTTGCAGCTTTGAGTCTATACTTGGTATTTGCCTCCTTGAAAGAAGTGCTAACGGGGCCATCAATACATCCCGATCCCAGCAGCCATGTCGCTGTTACTCATCCCCAGAAAGAGATCACTAAGCTGCAACATTTGTCTTTCTAGGGCTAAAAAAAGAATTTAAAAATCTATAAAGGGTCTTCTGGCCCACCCTGCCTATTTTGCAGATAGCGAAAACTTAGGCTTAGAGAAGGGCAGAGGACGACTCACCCAAGACCACACAGGTGACAGATGGCAAAACCAGGCTCGGCATTCCTGGTCCCCAGCTCAGGCCTCCCCTCACCGATCTCCTCCTTTTTTTCTCTGGCCTCTGATGGAGCCTACCAAAGGCCTGTGTATTTCTCACCTGCCTGCTTACCATCCCAGTTCCTGGTGACAAGTCCCTGGGGAGGCTCGTTTTCCTCCTCGTCCATCTGCCCCAGCCCCTCAAAACCCCAATGCGTGCTCTGTCTTGCTCCCTAATGATGTGTGCTATTGCCTCCACCAGCTCGTGGGAGTTCTGCAGCTTTCCACACCTTTCTGGGCGCTTCCTTTGGGCCTCCCTCCTGGTGTCACCATCCTCAGTCCTAGAGAAGGCTCTGAGCCTTGTCACTTGCCCTGGCTCCACCCCAGCCACTTCCCCAGAGCCCCTCTGGCTCACATTCGAACCCCCTTCCCCCTTGCTCTGCCACCTTCAGCTGCCTGAAGCTGGCAAACCTTCCTATGGGCCAATTGCCTGGGGCGAGCACAGCAAAGAGTGCAGACAGACACCCTGGTGGTCACAAACCAATGTAGCTATGACAAGTCCAGGAACTCTTAACGTTTTGCTGCTGTTGTTGTGTTTTGTGGTGTTTTTTTTGAGATGTGGTCTTCCTCTGTCATCCAGGCTGGAGTGCAATGGTGCAGTCTAGGCTCACTGCAACCTCCGCTTCCCGGTTTCAAGCGATTCTCCCACCTCAGCCTCCCGAATAGCTGGGACTACCGGCGCATGCCACCACACCCAGCTAATTTTTGTATTTTTAGTAGAGACAGGGTTTCACCATGTTGCCCAGGCTGGTCTCAAACTCCTGACATCAGGAGACCTACCCGTCTCGGCCTCCCAAAGTCCTGGCATTACAGGCATAAGCCACCAGGCTAGGCTTTTTTTTTTTTTTTCCTCAAAAATAATATATTTTTGGTCAGCCGCTCATGCCTGCAGTCCCAGCACTTTGGGGAGCTGAGGCGGGTGGATTACCTGAGGTCAGGAGCTCAAGACCAGCCTGGCAAATATGGAGAAACCCTGTCTCTACTAAAAATACAAAAATTATGCAGGTGTGGTGGTGGGTGCCTATAATACCAGCTACTAGGGAGGCTGAGGTGGGAGAATTGCTGGAACCAGGGAGGTGGAGGTTGCAGTGAGCCAAGATGGCACCACTGCACTAAAAATATATATATATATATTTATATTTATATATATATATATATATTAAAATATATATATATATTTACTTGGAAAAATAAGATACAGATAAATGAAAACACCAATAATAATGAGTTAATGAGTATTAGTTAGGTACCTACTATAGTCTAAGTACCATGTACATATTAGCTTACTTGATCCTCAAAATAAGAGAAATTCTGCAGGGCAATGACACAGTTTCTTCAACAAATAAATGGCAAGGAAAAAATGTGAGAGAAGGATAGCATTTTGGATGACAAAAGACTTAAAAAGATTATGGACTATAGAGAGACAGGTGGATGGATGGACAGAACAGCACGGCTGCAGTAATGTGTTAACAGCTTTGACTACGGGCTTATTCAGGTGCTCGCTGTAGAATTCTTTCCCCTTTGCCGTAGGTTGAAAATTGAACTAATAAAATGCTGGGGTTCAGAGGAGAATCTATCAGCCAAACATCACATGAGGGCTTTGTGGAACTTGATTGAAATAAATCACGTGTAAAAGGACATTTATGCAATAAAGGATGATGAATTAACAGTGATTAGATATTAGATATTATTAGGGAATTGTTAGAAAAATTGTAGGTGTGTTAATGATAGCATGGACGTTTTAAAATTTTTAACAGAGTCTTTAGGTTTGAGATTTGCTTGAAAATAACCAGCAGAGATGCAACTAGAGAGAGAGAGATGAAACAAGATTGGCAATTAATTGATAATTGTTGAAGATGGGTGATGGATAAGGAAGGTTCATTAACTCTTCCTTCTTATTTTGTCAACAGCTGAAAACTCTGATAATAAAAAATTAA
Source organism: Cebus imitator (assembly GCF_001604975.1). NCBI lineage: Eukaryota > Metazoa > Chordata > Mammalia > Primates > Cebidae > Cebus > Cebus imitator. Next base: position 4,311,150 of record NW_016107452.1, on the reverse strand, counting down.
AACCTGGGCAACATGGCGAAACCCCGTCTCTACAAAAAATATAAAAATTAGCAGGGCATGGTGGCATGTGCCTGTAGTCCCAGCTACTTCCGGGGGACAGTGCTGAGATGGGGCGATCACTTGAGCTTAGAAGGGAGAGGCTACAGTGAGTTGTGATCAAGCTGTGATCACGCCACTATGCTCCAGGGACAGGATGAAACCCTGTCTCGAAAAAAGAAAAAAGAAACCAACTCTTAGATAGGTGCTATTATTTTGCAGCCAAGGATATGGAACTGAGGTCCAGAGATGTCAGGTAATTTGCCCATAGTTCCCCCAGCCAGCACATCCCTGAATGTAGATTAAAAGAAAAAAAATTCCGTCCAGGCACCGTGGCTCACGCCTGTAATCCCAGCACTTTGGGAATATGAGGAGGGTGAATCACGAGGTTAGGAGTTGAAGACCATCCTCGACAACATGGTGGAACCCCCTCCTCTACTGAAAATACAAAAATTGGGTGGGCTTGGTAGCAGGCGTCCGTAATCGCAGCTACTTGGGAGGCTGAGACAGGAGAATGGTTTGAGGTGGAGGTTGCAGTGACCTGAGATCTTGCCATTGCACTCCGGCCTGCGCAACAGGGCAAGACTTTGTCTCAAAAAAAAAAAATTGTCGTAGTGCTGTACTCAAACAGGATGACTTTGTCTCAAAAAAAAAAAAAAAATATATATATATATATATTTTTTTTTTGCCTGTAATCCCATCATCTCCTAACATCTTGATGGACATCCTTCTAGATCTATGCATATAAAAGGACTTTGAATGACTAGAAAATATGCACACTCCCTGAGTCTATCCTTGTGCACCACCAATTACATTAGCGTGTCCTGGAGTGTAAATTTCTGATGTAGAGCTACGGAAAGGAAGCAACGCACAGGGGGCGACTGCTCTGAGCTAAGCACTCTCACTGCGTGACTTACAGGAGCCTCGTTAGTCCCCCAGCCACTCTGGCGGGTGAGCTTCACGGCCCCTACTTTTACAGCCAAGGAAGCAAACTCAGAAAGGAGAGCTGCCTTGCCCAAGGTCACAGAGCTAATAACTGATGTAGAGTCAAGGGTTGGTGATGGGACTTGACTTTATTAAACACCTGCTTCCCTTCTTGACTGTAACCTTCAGGAAGGCGGCCATCTTATCTGCTTTTTTGGGCCTCTTGTCTTGGAGCCTGAACAGGACGAATAAAGATTCTTTGAATGAATAAAGGAATGGAAAAAGAGTTATGGCTGGGATTTGAACATCCTTCCTCCAATCAGCTAGCATACTAGGCATCCTTTCTAAAGAATTGTGGGCCCTGTGCGGTGGCTCACGTCTGTAATCCTAGCACTCTGAGAGGCCGAGGTGGGCAGATCACCTGAGGTCAGGAGTTTGAGACCAACCTGGCGAACATGGCAAAACCCCATCTCTACTAAAAATGCAAAAATTAGCCAGGCATGGTGGCAGACGCCTATAATTCCAGCTACACGGAAGGCTGAGGCAATAGAATCACTTGAACCCCAGAGGAGGAGGTTTCAGTGAGCTGAGATCGCACAATTGTACTCCAGCCTGGGCAACAGAGTGAGACTCCTTGTCTCAAAAAGCAACAACAAAAAACTAAAAACAAAGAAAAGAATTCTGGTAAAATACACATAACAAAATTTATCATCTTGAGCATTTTAGGTGTACAGTTCAGTGGCATTAGGGACATTCACACTGTCATGCAACTGTCAGTACCATCCCTCTCCAGAACCGTTCTCATCTTGGAAAATTCAAATTCCATGCTCATGAAACAATAACTCGCCATTCACCCATCCTCTAGCTCTGGCGGCCACCATTCTACTTTCTGTCTCCATGAATTTATTTATTTATTTTTTTACATAACACAGAGACTCGCTCTGTCACCCAGTCTGCAGTGCAGTGGCAACATCTCGGCTCACTCCGAGTGCAACCTCCGTCAAGTGCAACCTCCGTCTCCCACTTTTAAGCAATTCTCCTGCTTCAACCTTCTGTGTAGCCGGGATTACAGGTGCCCTAGGATTATACCACGCCTGGCTAATTTTTGTATTTTTAGTAGAGACAGGGTTTTACCATGTTGGCCAGGCTGGTCTTGAACTCCTGACCTCAAGTGATCTGCCCACTTCTGCCTCCCAAAGTGCTGGGATTATGGGAGTGAGCCACTGTACCCAGCCTCCATGAATTTGATTACACTGCATACCTTATATCAGTGGAGTCATATAATACGTGGCTTTTTGTGACTGGCATATTTCTCTTAGCACAATGTCTCAAGGTTCACTTATGATGTAGCATGTGTCTGAATTTCCTTTTTATGGCTGAAGAATATCCCACTGTATGGATAGACCAGAATTTGTTTAGACATTCACCCGTCAATGGACAGTTGGGTTGTTTCCACCTTTCAGCTTCTTGCAAATGCTGGTGCCGTGAACATGGGTGTACAAATATGTCTTGGAGTCTCTGTTTGCTATTCTTGTTGTTATATACCCAGAAGGGGATTGCTGGATCATATGGCACTTCTATTTTTCTAGGCACTTTTTTTTTTTTTTTGAGACAGAGTCTCACTTTCTCACCCACGCTGGAGTGCAATGACATGATCTCAGCTCACTGTCACCTACGCTTCCCAGGTTCAAGCAATTCTCCTGCCTCAGCCTCCCAAGTAGCTGGAATTAAAGGTGTGCACCACCATGCTTAGCTAATTTTCTGTATCTTTAGTAGAGATGGGGTTTCACCATGTTGGCCAGGCTGGTCTCAAACTCCTGACCTTGTGATCTGCCCGCCTCAGCCTCCCAAGGTGCTAGGATTGTAGGCGTGAGCCACTGGGCTTGGCGACACTTCTTCGAATTATTATTATTTTTTTTCTTTTTGAGACAGGGTCTCACTCTGTCCCCCAGGATGAAGTACAATGGCACATTTATGGCTCATTACCACCTCGACCTCGAGGCTCAAGTGATCCTCCCATTTCAGACTCTCAAGTGGCTGGGACTACAGGTGTGTACCACCATGCCTGGCCAGTTTTATTTTTTTTTGTAGAAGTGAGGTTGTTGTCTAAGCTGGTCTCAAACTCCTGGGCTCAAGTTATCCTCCCACTTCAGCCTCCCATAATGCTGGGATTACAGGCATGAGCCAGGTACCCAGCCTGAATTCATTTTTATTCTGTATTTTTCACCTAACCATAGCCTTGCTGTTGCCATGTTTTTGTCATTTTGATGACTACACATGAGTCTCAGGAGGTTCAGTGGTTCCTACAGTCTTTGTAGAAGCTGCCCCTCCTCTAGGAATCTCCTTCCTGTCTGTCCCTGGTAGTGAGTCCTGCTTCAGGGACTCAACTCATCCTTCATGACTCCAAGGACTAGCTGACACTTCTGGGTAACACTTGGGATTCCCCTTCCTGCCCACTTCCTGATTGACATTACTCAATAGTTTGGGCCATCATGCGTTCAATGTTCCCCTTCAAGGGAGGATGGCAACTTCTGTCTCTCTCTCTCTTTTTTTTTTTTTTTTGAGACAGGGTCTCACTTTGTCACCTGGGCTGGAGTGCAGTGGTGCAATCATGGCTCACTGCAGACTCAACCTCCCAGGCTCAAGCGATCCTCCTACCTCAGCCTCCCAAGTAGCTGGGATTATAGGTATGTGCCACGATGCCCAGATAATTTGTAAAAATTTTTTGTAGTTACAGGGTCTCCCTATGTTGCCCAGGCTAGTCATGAACTCCTGGGTTCAAGGAATCTCCCCACCCTGGCCTCCCAAAGTGTTGAGATTACAGGCTGAGCTACCGTGCTCGGCAACTTCTGTCTCCTGCTCTCAGCTCTCTCCTTTCCTGTTTCACGTTCTCTCACTAATGTTGCATTAATAAACATTATTGAAGTAATTAAGTAATTACCTTCTCTCCTGGGGGTTGTTACCAACTGTTTAATATAAGTAACAATACAACAACAAAGGGAGGTAATTTTTTCCCCTATATTGATGAATCATTTTCTTAAGATTCACTTCTAAGAGTGGGATAACTCATCACTGCACTTGGGGAAGCAGGAGGAAATTGAAGAAAATGGCAGATTGGGCAAGATTTATCTAATAAAGGAGCAGGAAGGAAGTGTTCAGTGTCAAGGGAACATGGTTGTTGAAGGAGTGCTCTCCCACCGTCGTCACTAGGAACTTTCCTTCCCATTTCACAGACGGTTCCTAAGGTGGGTTGAATGTTGGTTTTCCCCTCAAAAGATATGCCCACTCGGAATCTGTGAATGTGACCTTATTTGGAAAAAGGACCTGGGCAAATGGAATTAAGTGACGGACCTCGAGATAAGACCATCTTCAGATGAACTCTAAATCTGACAGCAAGTTCTTAGAAGAGCAGAGGAAACAAGACTGAGACGCAGAGAAGAAGGCAAAGAGGCAGAGTCAGGAGGGATGCGTCCACAAGCCAAGGAATCCAGGGCCCCTGGGAGCTGGGAGAGAGGTGTTGAATGGATTCTCCTTCAGTGCCTGCAGAAGAAGCCAACCCTGCTGATAACTTTGTCTTTTCTTTTTAAAAAATGTTTTAGTTTTCATGTTTGCAGATACATAGTAGGCATATATATTTATGGCTTATATGAGATATTTTGATATAGGCATAAAATGTGTAATAATCGCATCAGGGTTTTTTCAATTTAAAGCTGTGCTATAGTGACTTTATGTGTATTTTTTCTATCTAAACATGTTTTACTAATATTTATTTTTATTTTTTCATTTCCATAGGTTTTGGGGGGACAGGTGTATTTGGTTACATAAGTTCTTCAGTGGTGATTTGTGAGATTTCGGTGTACCCATTGCTCGAGCAGTATACACTAAACTCAGTTTGTAGTCTTTTCTCTCTCACGCCCCCCCACCCTTTCCCCCAAGTCCCCAAACTCCATTGTATCATTTTTATGCCTTTGCATCTTCATAGCTTAACTCCCACTTATGAGTGAGAACATACGATATTTGGTTTTCCATTCTTGAGTTACTTCACTTAGAATAATGATCTCCATTATAATTTGTTCTATTATAAGGACACATGCACATGAATGTTCATTGCAGCACTGTTTACAATAGCAAAGACTTGGAACCAACCCAAATGCCCATTGATGATAGACTGGACAGGGAAAATGTGGCACATATACACCATGGAATACTATGCAGCCATAAAAAATGATGAGTTCATGTCCTTTGTAGGGACATGGATGAATCTGGAAACCATCATTCTCAGCAAACCGACACAAGAACAGAAAATCAAACACCACATGTTCTCACTCATAGGCGGGTATTGAACAATGAGAACACATGGACACAGGGAGGGGAGCATCACACACTGGAGTCTGTGGTGGGGAAATAGGGGAGGGACAGTGGGGGGTGGGGAGTTGGGGAAGGATAGCATGGGGAGAAATGCCAGATATAGGTAATGGGGAGGAAGGCAGCAAACCATGTTGCCATGTATGTACCTATGCAACAATCTTGCATGTTCTTCACATGTACCCCCAAACCTAAAACGTGATAAAATATATATTTTTAAAAAAAGAATAATGATCTCCAGTCCCATCCAGGTTGCTATGAATGCCATTAATTCGTTCCTTTTTATGGTTGAGAAGTATTTCATTATATATGTATAATGTCATAAATGTAATTACTTTCTTTATCCACTTGTTGATTGATGGGTTTTTGGGTTGATTCCACATTTTTGCAATTGCAAATTGTGCTGCTATAAACATGCGTGTGCAAGTATCTTTTTCGTATAATGACTTATTTTCCTCTGTGTGGATATCCAGGAGTGGGATTGCTGGATCAAATGGTAGATCTATTTTTAGTTCTTTAAGGAATCTCTGCACTGGTTTCCATAGTTATACGAGTTTTGTATAACTCTGTTTTCCATGGGTATACTAGTTTACGTCCCCAACACCTGCTGACAGCCTGATTTGGATTTGCGGCCTCCTGACCAGTGAGAGAATACGTTTCTGTTACCTGAAGGCAGCGAGTTTGTGGAATTTTGTCCCGGCAGCCTGGGGACTCTCGCATAGTCCTCAGGCAGTGAGGACTTACAGCCCCTTTCAGAACACAGCCCCCACTGCAGGTGCCAGCTGGACTCACCCTCGGGGCAGGCAAGAGGCTTCCTGGTGATGAGTGCCCCGCCCTTCAGAGGGAAACACTGGGGTCTGCAGGGTGGGGGAGCCAAGCCTCAGGACACTGGGGAGAGCAGAGCCAGAAATGGGGTGGGGGGAGCACCTGGCACGGCACTTGGGAAACTGAAATTAGGTTTTGGTATGCCACACACAAACGCATTCCAGGTGGACTGAGGCCAAAATGTGGGAAACGACACTTGAAAATATTTAGTAGTAAATATAAGACAATATTTCCATAACCTTCGTAAAGGGAGGCATTTCTTAACCAAGATGAACCTTGAAGCCTGAAGCATTTGACTATATTAAAATTATTTTTAAAAACCTCCAGACATCGAAGGTTACCATAAACAAGTAAAAAGACAAGCTATAGACCAGCACGAAAGTCTAGCAATACAGATTAGCAACCAGGATTTACAAAGAAGCGGCACAAAAGGATAGGCATGATCAACCCTCAGTTCCAACTGCAAAATGGGCAAAGACATGCATAGAGAATTCCCAAAGCAGAAGCAATAAGATAGGAAAAGATTCTCCATCTAGTCTGCATGTGGTGAGATCCTGCTTGGAATCCCCACACTTAGGAGGCTGAGACAGGAGGATTGCTTGAGCTCAGGAGTTTAAGACCAACCTGGGCAACATAGCAAGACCCTGTCTCTACAAAAACATTTTTAAATATTAACTGAGCATGGTGCTGCATGCCTGTGGTCCCAGCTACTTGGAAGATGGAGACAGGAGGATTGCTTGAGCCTGGAAGGTGGAGACTGCAGGAAGCCATGATTACACAACTGCGCTCCAGCCTGAATCATAGAGCAAGACCCTGTCTCAAAAAAAAAAAAAAAAAAAAAAAAGATTCAAGAGTCTCAATCTCACTAAAATTTACTAGGGGGTACAAATTAAACAGCAGTGATACTCTATTGCATCTTCATCAAACTGATAGAAAATGAAAAAGTTTGACACAGCCAAAGACCCATGAAAACGTGGAGAGGGACATTGCAGTGGGTAAGGCCAGGAGAAAGTATTTGCTTCACAGGATCTTAGGGACTGAATTGTGGCCCCCAAATTCATATGGTGGAGACCGATCCCTCAGCACCTCAAAATGAGACTATTTTTGGAAACAGGGCCTTGAAGAGGTAATTAAGGTAAAATAAAACCATATGGGTGGGTCCTGATCCTGACATGTGTCATAATAACAAGAGGAATTAAGACGCAGATGCACAAAGGGAGGACCACGTGAAGACACATCTGTAAGCCAGGGAGAGAGGCCTCAGTAGGAGTCAACCCTGCCCACCTTTTTCTTTTTTTTTTTTTTGAAACAGAGTCTCATGCTGTCACCCAGACTAGAGTGCAGTGGTGCGATCTCAGCTCACTGCAGCCTCTATCTCCCGTGTTCTAGTGAATTTCCTGCCTCAGCCTCCCTAGCAGCTGGGATTGCAGGCTACTCAGACGTGCACCACCAAACCCGGCTAATTTTTGTATTTTTAGTAGAGACGGGCTTTCACCATGTTTGCCAGGCTGGTCTCGAACTCCTTGGCCTCATGTGATCTACCTGCCTTTACCTCCCAAAGTGCTGGGATTGCAGATGTGAGCCACCGCACCTGGACCGCTGCCCATGCCTCAACCAAAACTCTGAGAAAAGAAATTTCTGGAGTTTAAGCCACCGGTCTGTGGTATTTTGTTATGGCAGCTCTTGCAAACTAACACACCTTGTAACGTTAAAAACGCTCAAATCATCTTCCCTGCAATTTAGCTCTTAAGTATAAATGTTAGGCCTTTGTTAACTCAAAGTGTGGTCCCTGGACCAGTAGCATTGCTATCAACCGCAAGCTCCTGAGAAATGCAAAATCTCTGCCCCACCCAGACCTCCTGAATCAGAGCCTGCATTCTAACTTTGACTTTTTGTTTTTTGTTTGTTTTTGAGAGGGAGTTTCACTCTTGTTGCCCAGGCTGGAGTGCAATGGCGTAATCTTGGCTCACTATAACCTCTGCCTCCCAGGTGCAAGCAATTCTCCTGCCCCGGTTTCCCCAGTAGCAGGATTACAGGTGCCCGCCACCATGCCCAGCTAATTTTTTGTTTTATTTTTTTGAGACGGAGTCTCGCTCTGTCACCCAGGCTGGAGTGCAGTGGTGCAATCTCAGCTCACTGCAACCTCTGCCTCCCAGGTTCAAGTGATTCTCCTGCCTCAGCCTCCCGAGTAGCTGGGACTACAGGTGCACACCACCACGCCCCAGCTAATTTTTTGTATTTTTAGTAGAGATGGGGTTTTACCGTGTTAGCCAGGAAGGTCTCGATCTCCTGACCTCGTTATCCCCCTGCCTCAGCCTCCCAAAGTGCTGGAATTATAGGCGTGAGCCACCGCACCTGGCCAATTTTAATATATAAATATATATATATTATGTATATATATAGTATATATATTATATATCATCTATATATTATATATAGTTTTTCTGAGATGGAGTTTTGCTCTTGTCACCCAGCCTGAGTGATGGCACGATCTCGGCCCATTGCAACCTCTACCTCCTGGATTCAAGAGCTTCTCCTGCCTCAGCCTCCTGAGTACCTGGGATTATAGGCATTTGCCACCACACTCAGCTAATTTTTTGGTATTTTTTTTTTTTT
>NW_016107452.1:4295520-4300979 GCF_001604975.1 Cebus imitator | reverse complement strand
AAAAAAAAAAAAAAAAAAAAAAAGCTTGGATGGGAAAAATGAAATAAAACAAAATGTAGATTCCAGTCTGGAAAGCCTGGGGTGGGGCTGAGACTGGGCATTCTCACAAGTTCCTGGGGCTGCTGCTGGTCTGAGAAACGTACTTGCAGGAACAAGGAACTAAGCCCTGGTCGTTCTCCCTGCCTTGACCACACACTGCAGTGGAGGACTATAACTGAGCCATCCCAAAGGCTAAGTACATCAGACTCCCTGGGCTGGGGCCTGAGCTTTGGCTATTTTTTTTTTTTTTTTTTTTTTTTTGACATGGAGTTAGCTCTTGCTGCCCAGGCTGCAGTGCGATGGTATGATCTTGGCTCACTGCAACCTCTGCCTCCTGGGTTCAAGTGATGCTCCTGATTTGCCCTCCTGAGCAGCTGGGATTGCAGGTGCCTGCCACCATGCCCAGCTAATTTTTGTGTTTTTAGTACAGACCTGGTTTCACCATGTTGGCCAGGCTGGTCTCCAACTCCTGACATCAGGTGATCTGCCTGCCTTGGCCTCCCAAAATGCTGGGATCACAGGCGTGAGCCACCGTGCCCAGTGCTACGTTATTTTAAAAGCTCTCAGAAGATTCTAAAGTGCTGCCAAGATAGAGAAGTGCTGTCTTAGAGCCACGAGTCACTTGGGAAGCCCCCAAAGCCCACAGAGGTTCGGGCACCTCCGGGCTGATGAGGACATGGCCTTTGTGGAGTCACCTAATTACCAGATTAATCCATATGCCCTCCCTGCTGCCACAGCATTTGAGGGTCACTCTAGAGCAGTGGTTCTCAACCCTGAGCTTGCATCAGAATCCTCTGGAGGGCCCCTGAAAACACAGATTATCAGACCCTGCCCCACAGCGTCAGCAGGTCTGAGCTGGGCCCAGAAATGTGCTCTGCTAACAAAATCTTCGATGCTGCCAATGCTGCCGGCCCTGAGACCACACTATGGGAACAGCTGCTCTAGGATGCTGCTTGAATCAGTGCCCAAAGAGACTGTTTAAAATATTTATGAGGCCAGGCTCGGTGGCTCATGCCTGTAATCTCAGCACTTTGGGAGGCCGAGGTGGGCAGATCACGAGGTCAGGAGTTTGAGTCCATCCTGCCCAGCATGGTGAAACCCCATCTCTACTAAAAATACAAAAATTAGCTGGACATGATGGTGTGCACCTGTAGTCCCAGCCACATGGGAGGCTGAGGCAGGAGAATCGCTTGCACCCGGGAGGAGAACTTTGCTGTAAGCCAAGATTCCACATTTGCACTCCAGGTTTGGCGACAGAGCGAGACTCTGTCTCAAAAAAACAAACAAAAAAAATCACTGAAGTGTTTTTGAATGTTAAAAAATGAAAAATCATCCATTCGGCCATTGTTACGGGTTGAATGGTATCCCCCCAAAAAGATGTGGAAGTCCAAAGCAGAGCACCTGTGAATGTGATCTCATTTGAAAACAGGGAGCCGGGCACAGTGGCTCACACTAATAATCCCAGCACTTTGGGAGGTGGAGGCAGGCAGATCACCTGAGGTCAGGAGTTTGAGAAATGAACAGTGCTAGGTGATAAAACCTCGTCTCTCTTAAAAAAAAAAAAAAAAATATATATATATATATATATAAAATTAGCCCAGCATGGTGGTGCGTGCCAGTAATCCCAGCTACCTAGGAGGCTAAGGCAGGAGAATTGCTTAAACCCAGCAGGTGGAGGCTGCAGTGAGCTGAGATCCTGCCACTGCACTCCAGCCTGGGTGACACAGTGAAATTGTGTCTCAAAAAAAAAAAAAAAAAAAAAAAAAAAAAAACGAACAAAAAAAAAAAAAAAAAAAAAAAAAAATTAGCCAGGTGTGGTGGCGTATGCCTGTAATTCCAGCTACTCAGAAGGCTGAGGCACAAGAATCGCTTGAGCCTGGGAGGCAGAGGTTGCAGTGAGCTGAAATTGCACCACCACACTTCTAGCCTGGGCAACAGTGAAATTGTGTCTCAAAAAAAAAAAAAAAACTAGAGTCTCTGCAGGTGATCGAGTTAAGATGAGTGATTAGGGTGGGCCCTAATTCGATCTGCCTTGTGTCCTCATAAAAAGGAGAACATTTTGGCCAGGTGCAGTGTCTCTTACCTGTAATCCCAGCACTTTATGAGGCCGGGGTGGGTGGATCACTTGAGGCCAGGAGTTCGAGACCAGCTTGGCCAACACAGTGAAGCCCTGTCTCTTTAATTAAAAAAAAAAAAAGGGAGAAAATTTGGACACAGACAGAAATGCATAGAGGGAAGTGACAGGCTGGGGGGATGCCATTTCCAAGCCAAGGAATGACTGAGGCTATCTACTGAAAGCCAAGGAGAGGCGTAAAACAGATCCTCTCTCACTGCCCGCAGAAGAAACCAAGCCTGCCAACATCTGACTGCAGTCTTCAGCCTCCAGAACTGCGAGGCAGTGCACTGCTGCTCAGGCCACCCAGCGTGCGTGGCAGTCCGTTACGGTTGCCCTGGGAAACCAACACAGGCATCTCCCGATGAATAGCTCGTTAATTACGGCACAACCCACCCCATGGAATACTCTAGGAGAGTGGAGGTGACCTACAGAGGCAAGTTGCAGGGTGACCCAGACAGATGATACCACTTACATAATGCTCTATCTGGTTACTGCAAACATGAATGTTAACAATATAAAAACACGCATGGGAAAAAAACCATGAGGTTTTATCTGTACAGCAGCGACACATCCCTGGTTGGAGAAAACCTGGATGCAAAAGAACACCCTGAACTCAGGGGTTTCAGCTGTATTCTATAATGTTGTGCTTCTTGGAAAGGATTAAAAAGAATCAGAATTCATTTGATTAACAAATATCATTTGAGTGCTTACTGAGTTGGGGCAGGAGTGAGCCACATGCACAACTGCACCCAAGAATCCAGGATTTTGCTCTGTTGTCCAGGCTGGAGTGTTGTGATGTGATCATGGCTCACTGCAGCCTTAAACTCCCCTGCCTCCACTTCCCTGTCTCCCTACATGGCCCCCACCCCCTGCCTAAGTAACTAGACTCCAGGGCTCAAATGATCCTCCTGCCTGGGTCTCCTAAAATGCTGAGAACACAGGCATGAGCAAGTGCATCCGGCCAGCAAATGCTTCTCAGCTGAAGACTCCTCTTTGGGAATACACTACCGCCTTCTCCTTTCCAGACATTCAAAGCGTTTCTCCACATGTAAGATGAGTTTCAGAAAGCAGCAGTCTACTCATGTTTGCAAGCATGTGCACACACACACTCTTCAAACAACACAACATAGCAACTTTCTTTCCTTACTTTTTTTTTTTTTGAGATGGAGTCTCACTCTTTTTCTGCCCAGGCTAGAGTGCAGTGGCACAATCTCGGCTCACTGCAACCTCTGCCTCCAAAGTTCAAGTGATCCTCCTGACCCCAGCCCCTCTAGCAGCTGGGATCACAGGCATGCGCCACCACGCCCGGCTAATTTTTCGTATTTTTAGTAGAGACAGGGTTTCGCCATGCTGGCCAGGTTGGTCTTGAACTCCTGACGTCAGGTGATCCACCCGCCTCGGCCTCCCAACGGGCTGGGATTACAGGCGTGAGCCACCGTGCCCGGTCCCTTACTTATTTTTTCTCCATAAAGAAGCAGACAATTCAGATCCCTCTTTCACCTCGTGGTAATAGAAAACGACAAAAGTACACCAAAGAAAGAAGCTGACAGCAAGACAACCAAGCCATTTCTACTGAACAAGACATGCAAATCCTAGAACCTGTAGACCCACGAAGGCCCACGAGAAAAATGCAAAGAACAAATAAATTCATGGAAAAACATTCAACAAGCATGGCCAGGAGCCCCACCCCCACAAACACCAGGAGAACCAGGGCGGGGCTGCTTCTAGGGAGCTGGGGTGGGTTCTGGGGGTCCCCGCCTGAACTGGCTGACACAGAAAGCCAAGAAAGAGGGAAGCCCTGGAGAAGCAGCGCTTGCTCTCTGGAGCAAGTCACAGTCAGAGGCCAGGTGCCTGGGGTGTGGTATGAACAAGGCGGAAGGACGGTGGCCAGGGTTTCCCCCGTGACGGTCTCAGGCATGGACCATTCGTGAGTGCCCAGCAATGAGGTAGTTGACTAACAGTGAAGCTGAGATTCAATCACCCTTTTATTCTATTTCTAATATTTTTCTTTCTTTTTTTTTTTGAGACAGTCTCCCTCTGTTGCCCAGGCTGGAATTCGATGGCGTGACGTTGGCTCACTGCAACTTCTACTGGGTTCAGACGATTCTCCTGCTTCAGCCTCCCAAGTAGCTGGGGCTGCAGGTGTGCATCACCACACCCAGCTACTGCTTTTTTGTATTTTTAGTAGAGATAGGGTTTCATCATGTTGCCCAGGCTGGTCTCAAACTCCTGAGCTCAAGCAATTCACCCGCCTTGACCTCCCAAATTTATAAGCAATTTTTTGAATGACAAACCCAAGGCTAGGAAGATGCAGGGGCACTGGATGATGAAAGTTTACATGCACACAAGAGCCAAACCATCCTTTAATTCGCTCAGCATCTGTTTGGTGAGCACCTACTATGTGCCAGCCCGATGCTAGGCATGGGGGAGCTGTGTGATGAAGGACGCACATGGTGTCCGTGTGTGGAGGGTCCAGGTCCCTTGTATACGGCAGCCTTTGATTTGCCACTTGCATTCAGCAGCAGTGGATACCAAGTGGGGGTCCGATGGTCCATATAGCTGCCGTTTATTCAATTCAGTCAGCTCGTCTTCCACTCATGGCAAGTCTCTGGGGAGAGGCAGCATTATCTGCCTTTTATAGGCAGGCCAGCTTGTTCCAATTTCTGGGACTTGCCTGGTTTTAGCACAGAAAGTCCCACATCCTGGGGACCCCCTTAATCCTAAGAAAATAGGGACACTTAGTCACTCTGCATTTTCCAGATGAGGAAACAAGATCAGAGAGGTAAAGGGATTGGACCAAGGCTAATTTGTTGAGCAAGGGTTGAAATCCAGGCCATGGAGTTCTGCAGGGGCCCAGGAGGGGAAGACAGACAAATCAAAGACCATGCAGCCACCTCAAGGAAGACCCCAATGTGTTATTTTGATGAAAGTAGTTGATGCTCAGTGCTGGTCAGGGATGGTGAGTGAGGCAGGACCAGGCGGCCCCTGAGTCAGTATTGAGCTGATGGTGTCCTTGGAAAAGCAATTCAGCAACTTGTAGTTACTGACGTGAAATTGTTCATACTCTTTGACTGAGGAAGAGTATGACTGGACATCTACGCTAATGAAATTATCCTTTTCTTTCTTGTTAAAAATGTATTGGAGGTCAGGTGCGATGGCTCATGCCTGTAATCCCAGCACTTTTGGAGGCCAAGACATTCGGATCACTTGAGGTCAGGAGTTCAAGACCAGTCTAGCCAACATGGTGAAACCCTGTCTCCACCAAAAATATTACAGCAATGGCCAGGCGTGGTGGTGTGCACCT
>NW_016107452.1:4287199-4294420 GCF_001604975.1 Cebus imitator | reverse complement strand
AACCTCTGTCTCAAAAAAAAAAAAAATAAATAAGGCTGAGACCGACTGGGCTGCATTCCCAGGAGGTTAAGGCATTCTTAGACACAGGCCATAAAGACCTTGCTGAAAAAAAAAAAAAAAAAAAAGCATGGAAGGAAAGCTAGGAATTCTAGGCTTGTGCATGTGGACAAAGATTTCACTTGCAAAATGGTCTTGACTGCACTGGTGTAAATAGTAAATGATTGGAAGCAACCTGAATTCCATCAAGAGAAGAATGTTTAAATAAAAAACTGATTCTTCCATACAATGGGTGCTATTAAAAAGAATGGGGCCAGGCACAGTGACTCACACCTGTAATCCCAGCACTTTGGGAGGCTCAGGCAGGTGGATCATCTGAGGTCAAGAGTTCAAGACCAGCCTGGCCAACATGGTGAAACCTCATCTCTATCAAAAATACAAAAATTAGCTGATTATAGTGGCGAGTGCCTGTAGCCCCAGCTACTCAGGAAGCTGATGCAGAAGAATCGCTTGAACCTGGGAGGTGGAGGCTGCGGTGAGTCGAGATCACACCACTGCACTACAGCCTGGGCGTCAAAGGGAGACTCTGTCTCAAAAAGAAAAAAGAAAAAAAAAATCCACAAATTTTTACAAATTAAAAAATCAAACATTAAAAAATAATGGTGGGGGATTTTGAAGTGCTTTTGCGAGATTTGGGTCTTTTCCTAAGTCGGTGCTCACCAAGGAGAAAGCCATGTTCAGTTCGAGCACCAAGATCGTGAAGCCCAATGACGAGAAGCCAGAAGAGTTCGAGTCCGGCATCTCCCAGGCTCTTCTGGAGCTGGAAATGAACTCGGACCTCAAGGCTCAGCTCAGGGAGCTGAATATTATGGCAGCCCAGGAAATTGAATTTGGTGGTGGCCAGAAAGCTATCATAATTTTAGTTCCTGTTCCTCAACTAAAATCTTTCCAGAAAATCCAAGTCCGGCTAGTACACGAAGTGGAGAAAAAGTTCAGTGGGAAGCATGTTTTCTTTATCGCTCAGAGGAGAATTCTGCCTAAGCCAACTCGAAAAAGCCGTACAAAAAATAAATAAAAGCGTCCCAGGAGCCGTACACTGACAGCTGTGCACGATGCAATCCTTGAGGACCTGGTCTTCCCAAGAGAAATTGTGGGCAAGAGAATCCGCGTGAAAGTGGATGGCAGCCGGCTCATAAAGGTTCATTTGGATAAAGCACAGCAGAACAATGTGCAACACAAGGTTGAAGCTTTTTCTGGTGTCTATGAGAACCTCACGGGCAAGATGCTAATTTTGAATTCCCAGAGTTTCAATTGTAAACAGAATGACTAAATAAAAAAACATATTCACAGTAAAAAAAAATAAATAATGGTGGGACAGGAGATTCCCCTACCAGGAGCTAGGGGAATCTCATTTTAAAAATGCTTTGATGTGCAAAGTCCAAAAAAAGTCTTTTGTGTTCAGTACAAAAAAGCCAGTACACAGGAATTCCCAGGAACTTTCCAGCAGCAGTCGGGATTTTGGCAGGGATCACGCATGCCCGCCTGCCTGCCGGGGTGGGGGGCGGGATGGAGCCTGCATCCTCCACGGCCACCACAGGCACTGCCAGTGACCCTGAACTTGGTTTGCTTTCAGCCTGTGCCACAATCAGCTGGGTCTGGAGAGAAGAACAGGGATGGACCGGGCAGAGAGGGAAAGGCAAAGGAAAGGTTTTTCTCTTTCTTTCTTTTTTTTTTTCCAGACGGAGTTTTGCTCTTTGTTCAAGCGATTCTCCTGCCTCAGCCTCCCAAGTAGCTGGGATTACAGGCGCCTGCCACCATACCCGGCTAATTTTGGTATTTTGAGTAGAGACGCGGTTTCACTGTATTGGCCAGGCTGGTCTCGAGCTCCTAACCTTGTGATTCGCCCACCTAGGCCTCCCAAAGTGCTGGGATTACAGGTGTGAGCCACTGTGCCAAGCCAGGTTTGAGTCTTTCAAGGAAAGTTGCTGGAGGTGTTCAGAGGGGAAGTCACAGAAACAGGAAGATGCCTCTCTAGAGGATTTGAAGGGCTAGATTGGTATACGCATCCCCTCTGTGACCTTGGACACGTCACCTGACCTCTCTCAGCTTCAGTTTCCTCATCTAAAAAATGGGACTAAGAATAGCTCTACTTTCTGAGATGCTTGTGAGGATCGAGTGAACCCAGCACAGGAAGGGGAGCCACTGCCAGGATTCATGTCTTTGACATTTATTGAGCACTTACTGAATACCAGGCACGGAGGCTGACGTGGGGGTTGATGATGAAGGGTCAAGGCTCCTGGCTTCCCAGGGGTAGGTGTAAGTACAAAGATGCACAAGACAGCCGAGTGGTTAAGTCATTGGACTCGAAATCTAAAGATGCACAAGGTAACTGGGTTCTCAGGTTCTGGAAGCAGGGCAAACGGGGCTGTAGGGGCAGGAAGGGATGTTTCCCCAGCCTGCAGTGGTCAGGGTGGGCATTCTGGGAAAATGAATAATGCGTGGAAACTTGAAGAAAGAGGAGAGGCCTCCTGGGTGAAAAGGAGAGGAAGGGACCAGTTGCAGTGGCTGACTCCTGTAATCCCAGTACTTTGGGTGGCCAAGGTGGGTGGATCCCCTGAGGTCAGGAGTTCCAGACCAGCCTGGCCAACACAGTGAAACTCCATCTCTACTAAAAATACAAAAATTATCTGGGCGTGGTGGGGTGCATCTGTAATCCCAACTACTGGGGTGGCTGAGGCACAAGAGTCACTAGAACCCGGGAGGCAGAAGTTGTAGCGGGCCTAGATCACACCACTGCACTCCAGCCTGGGTGACAAGAGCAAAACTCAGGCTCAAAAAAATAAAATAAAATAAAGAGGGCTGGGCGCAGTGGCTCACACCTGTAACCCCAGTACTTTGGGAGGCCAAGGCATGCGAATCACAAGGTCAGGAGATCGAGACCATCCTGGCCAACGTGGTGACACCCCATCTCTACTAAAATACAAAAAATTAGCTGGGCATGGTGGTACGTGCCTATAATCCCAGTTACTCAGGAGGCTGAGGCAGGAGAATTGCTGGAACCCGGGAGGTGGAGGTTGTGGTGAGCTGAGACTGAGCCACCACTGCACTCCAGCCTGGCAACAGATGTGACTCAGAAAGAAAGATGAAAGAAAGGGAGAAAGAGGAAGGAAGGGAGGGAGGGAGAGAGGGAAGGAGAGAGGACGGGAACCGTGAGAGGGAATACCTGGTAGGGCGGGGCAGGACCTGACCTGCTAGCCCCGTTTTTCTCTTGGGGGCAGGATAGTCCCTACTGGGGTTGGAAATTTGTCTCCATAATGTGTGAGTGTGGGAGCCACTCGCATTTGGTGGTGGCAGTGGGCGGGAAAGCTAGACGGACAGCCCCCGATAACAAGAATGGGACCTCATCTCACAGGATGGGCTGCCGTCTCTTAGGACATTCACGTAGGCGAAAATCCTGCTTGAAATTATCTGCGTCTGGAATCTGACTGTACTTTACGTAGGAAGGCCATTTTTTGCTGCTCAGTATGCATAGTCCCTACATTTCCCAGGAGCACAGGCACACTGGAAATGGAGGCAAGGTTGTTCTTGGTTTCAGGTGGATGTTAACCAAGAGTTGATCACCATTTTGGAAAATCACGTCACTGAGAGCCTGCTGGCCTGCGATGCCTGCGTCACCTATAGGCACACCTGTGGCCGTCTGCTGTGGCTGTTGCCTTTCTGAGGATTCCCGAGCAGGAGCAAGTGACTCACTACTTCTTTATGTCTCTGGGGTGGAGGGGCATCTAATGTCCCCACATACAATTTTATGTCAAATTAACTTGCTTTTAATCCTCCTTTAGATTCTAAATAGGGCATAATACAGATGTATCTGAAATCACATGTGCAGGTGAATTACATACCTGGGTATTCAACTTCAGGATAGAAAGAAACATTTGAAATACTAGTTTTGGCCAGGCATGGTGGCTCAGGCCTGGAATTCCAGCACTTCGGGAGGCCAAGGTGGGAGGATGGCTTGAGGCCAGGAGTTTGAGACCAGCCCCGGCAACATAGCAAGGACCGATCTCTGTGAAAAATATAAAAATCAGCTGCCTCTGGTGGCATGTGCCTGTAATCCCAGCTACTTGGGAGGCAGAGGCAGGAGAATTGCTTGAGCCTGAAAGTCTGAGATTACAATGACAGCTGTGATTGTGCCACCGCACTGCAGCCTGGGTGACAGTAACAGATATATATATATATGATGTATATATATGAGATATATATATATATATATATAACAGAGCAATATATATATGTATATATATAAAACAGGCAATAAACATATACATATATGTTTATGCAAGAAGAACTGGGTCTGAACACTTGCAAGCCCCTGCATCAGGAGCCTGGGGAACGTGTCGTGTGAACCAGGGCTGAATGGAACACCCAGCTAGCCCAGCAGCAGCTCGGGACATGGCCATAAGCAGCACACTTTCCATGGAAATGAATCAGTAACTTGGGGATGAATCAGGACACAGGAATTGAAAGTCATACCTCCTCCCCCAGGTGGAAACTTAGCAAGCACCTTCCCCCAGCGCCGACCCACCTATATTCTCACAAGTATGTCTGGCAGTGGAGACGCCAATCCTGGGAGGAACCTCAGGCACGTAGGTTCCAACCCAGAGTCAGGCTGGAAAAGTTGAGGCTCTTCAAAGAGACTAAGACTTTGAACCTGGGTCCACGTAAGATCCAGTCATCCCTCAAGGAATGTGACTAACGTCATCCATGGACGAGGGCAGGAAAACGTCAGATAAAAGACCCTTCTGATAAGTTAACAGGTTGCTTTCATAGTACGCATGTTCTAAAGACCTTGTTTTTACCCCGAGAGGGGAATATCTTTTCTGTTAATAAAAAGCAGTTTCCCTGTTTGATAAGTATGCAAATATTTAAGGCTGTGGAGAAACAGGAATGCTTTTATACTGTTGGCGGGAATGCAAATCAGCTCAACCATAGTGGAAGACAGTGTGGCGATTCCTCAAAAACCTATCTGACCCAGCAATACCATTTGACCCAGCAATCCCATTACCAGATATATACCCAAAGGAATATAAATCGTTCTATTTTAAAGATACATACACAAGTTTGTTCATTGTAGCACCATTCACAATAGCACAGACATGGAATCAACCCAAATGCCCATCGATGATAGACTGATAAGGCAAATGTGATCACATTACACCATGGAATACTATGCAACCATAAAAAGGAATGAGATCATGTCCTTTGTAGGAACATGGGGGAGCTGGATGCCATTATCTCAGCAAATTAACACGGAAACAAACCAAATATCACATGTTCTCACTTGCAAGTGGGAGCTGAGCTGGGTGCAGTGGCTCACAACTGTAATCCCAGCACTTTAAGAGGCCGAGGTGGGTGGATCACCTGAGGTCAAGAGTTGGAGACCAGCCTGGCCAACCTGGTGAAACCCCGTTTCTAATAAAAACACAAAAATTAGCTGGGTGTGGTGGCAGGTGCTTATAATCCCAACTACTCAGGAGGCTGAAACAGGAGAATCACTTGAACCAGGGAGGCTAAGTTTGCAGTGAGCGGAGACTGCACCGCTGCACTCCAGCCTGGGTGACAGAGTGCGACTCTGTCTCATAGAAAAGGAATAAAAGACAACTAAGTGGGAGCTGAACATTGAGAACACATGGACACAAGGAAGGGAGGAAGAGCATCAGGATAAACAGCTAATGCACTTGGGGCTTAATAGCTAGATGCTAGGTTAATAGGCACAGAAACCACCATGGCACACGTTTACTGACGTAACAAACCTGCACATTCTGCACATGTATCCCAGAACTTAAAATGAAATACAATTTTAAAAAGTGGAATTTGGGGGTGTCAAAATTCCTGCCTAGGCCCCCCTGGTTGGGCTCTCGCTGTCACTCAGAGGGATGAGCCTGGAGTGCCAGGCTCCAACCAGATCAGGAAAGGCCTCAGAACTCCCATTAAGAAGCCTGAACTTAATCCCGAGTTTATTGGGAAGTCGTTGGTGGAAGTTAAGTAGGAAGTAATGTGATCAGATTAGCATTTTAGAAGAATCAGTCTGGCTGCAGAGTGGATGGTGGACAGGAGCAGGGCAAGGCTGGAGCCAGCCAGGCCAGTTAAGAGACTGCTGGGGCCATCAGGGGGTGGTGTGTGTGTGTGTCTGGGAAGGGGACAGTGGTGGCCCGAGTCATCCAGAGGTCATATTATAGCAGCGTGGATCGTAGGGGGTATGGTGATGGCTTGATTCATCTGAGATGCGGTAGGGTTTAGGGCGGTACCCCATATTCTGTGGGGCTGGGGGAGGCAGTAACTGTGACCTGGTTTAACAACTGGGCAGTGAGGAAAATAGTCAAGTGCAACCAACCCTGTGTGCCCCGTGCCAGTCACTGCTCACGTAAACCTCCTAGCAAACCTCTAGGGTAGCTCCACTGTGATTACTGTCGGCATTTTACAGGCAACGGTGCAGGTGCACAAATAGCTTACCCTTGCCACAGTCACAGCGGCGGGACCCCAAAGTCTGAGCTCTGGCTCAGGCAGACGTCCCAGCGCTCTTTCAGAGGCAGTGTTGTGGAGTTTCAGGGCTGGATTCCGGCTTGGGGGCAGGGGAACCTGTGTCTGGATGGACTGTTCAGGGGCTGCCCAGCCTCAAATGTGAACAAAGAACTCAGATCCTTCTGTTCAGCCCGGAGCCACCACCTGAGACTTGCTCATGCTGCAAATGCAGGGAAGGTGGCCCTGAGCTGGGTGGGTGCAGGGGGCGCAGATTCCCCAAGGCAGGCATGGACCACACCCAGCTCTGACGCTCAAGGTCATGAGCCTTGAAGGGTGCAGGAGGCCCGGTCCACCATGCCTCTCCCCCATCGCCAGCCCTCCCCGTGCCCGGTGGCCCCTTCTGCCCCGGACCTGCCCGGGAGGGGAGAGGACAGCGGGCGCTACCTTCTTCCTCCCTGCGGCCCTCGTGGGTTTGGGGCGCCCTCTGCTGGAAGCTTTCATGGCCTGCGGTCTGGTGCCCGGACGGCCTGAGGGGTTTGGGGCGGGGACCGGGAGGAAGTACTGGGAGAAGGTGGCCCATCCCCTGACGTGGGAAAGAAGACGCGGGGGTAGGCGAGCCTATGCTTTTCACCTCCCACTTTTCGTGCCTCTTTAAATAGGGTTCTACCCTGCCGGCACCCCCTAAATCCCCTACCCCATCATCCA
>NW_016107452.1:4278966-4286914 GCF_001604975.1 Cebus imitator | reverse complement strand
ACCATGTTGACCAGGATGGTCTCGATCTCTTGACCTCGTGATCCACCCGCCTCGGCCTCCCAAAGTGCTGGGATTACAGGCGTGAGCCACCGCGCCCGGCCCTCAAATATTATTCTAATTATGTTAACGATTGGAAGTACTCCTCCTACTTATGTACTGATTTATTGGCCATTATTTGCATGGACAGAACCACTCCCGCTAACAGCTCTCCCTGGAGTGGCCATGGTGTGCCCCATTCTCCATTACCAGGTTTAATCTTCATTTCTATTTTTTTGTTTTTGTTGTTTTTGACATGGAGTCTCACTCTGTTGCCCAGGCTGGAGTGCAGTGACACAATCTCGGTTCACTGCAATCTCCGCCTCCCAGGTTTGAGCAATCCTCCTGCCTCAGCCCTTCCAGTAGCTAGGATTACAGGTACATGGCACCATGCCTGGCTAATTTTTGTATTTTTAGTAGAAATGGGGTTTTGCCATGTAGGCCAGACTGGTTTTGAACTCCCGACCTGAGGTGATCTACTTGCCTCAGCCTCCCAAAGTGCTGGGATTACAGGTGTGAGCCACCTCAGCGTGACCATATATATATATACATACATACACACACACACACACACACACACACACACACACATATATACACATTATATATATATACATATATATACACATTATATATATATACATATATACATTATATATATATACTTATATATATACATTATATATATACTTATATATATACATTATATATATACATTATATATATATACATATATATATATATATATATATTTTTTTTTTCTTGAGACAGAGTCTCCGTCTGTTGCCCAGGCTGGAGTGGAGCGGTATGATCTCTGCTCACTGTAACCTCTGCCTCCCGGGTTCAAGTGATTAACCTGCTTCAGCCAGCTGAGTAGCTGGGATTTACAGACACCTGCCATCATGCCCAACTAATTTTTGTATTTTTAGTAGAAACAGGGTTTCTCCATGTTGGCCAGGCTAGTCTCGAACTCCCAACCTCAAGTGATACATCCACCTCAGTTTCCCAAAGTGCTGGGATAACAGGCATGAACCACTGTGCCTGGCCAAATCTTCTATTATCAAGTCCATTATTCAGATGAGAAAACGGAGGCCCTTGGCAAATATGAAGTCCCATGTCCAAGGCCCTCAATTAACACTGGGCTGGATTCTAAGGCCAGTGCTCTCTTTTGCCTTGCTGGCCCTCCCAGCAGAGCTATAACAGATCCTGGCTAACACACCGGGACCCCCACTTGTGCCTCCTGTGCCTCAGTTTTGTCATCTGTAAAACAGAGATAATGATAACAGTACCTACCTGAGAAGGATCACATGAAGAGGAAAGCAACGAATATTTACATATATAACATTCTTGACCGGGAGCGGTGGCTCACGCCTGTAATCTCAGCACTTTCAGAGGCCAACGTGGGAAGGTGCCTTGAGCCCAGGAGTTTGAGACCAGCAGGGGCAACGAAGTGAGGCTGTCTCTACAAACAATTTAAAAATTAGCCAGGTGTGGTGGCACACACCTATAGTCCTAGCTACTCAGGAGGCTGAAGTGGGGAGGATCACTGCCCAGGAGGTCAAGGCTGTAGTGAGCTGTGATGGTGCCACTGCACTCCAGGAAAAGAACAAGCATTAAAATACATAAATATTTATAAAAAATAAAATCCTTAAAGCCTGCAGCAAGATCACTACTCAACAAATGTGGAGGCTGGGCGCAGTGGCTCACGCCCGTAATCCCGGCACTTTGGGAAGCCAACGTAGGCGGATCACCTGAGGTCAGCAGTTAGAGACCAGCCTGGCCAACATGTTGAAGCACTGTCTCTACTAAAAATACAAAAAGCCAGGCGTGGTGGCAGGCATCTGTAACCCTAGCTACTAGGGAGGCTGAGGCAGGAGGCCTGCTTGAACCTTGGAAGTGGAGGTTGCAGCGAATGGAGATTGTGCCACTGCATTCCAGTTTGAGACTCTTTCTCAAAAAACAAACAAACGTGGGATTTTAGTATCTACCTGCCTAGTGCTCTCCGCCCTGGCTGCAGATCAACCTGGGAGATTGATTTAAATTGACCAATCAGAGCAGGACTGCCTCTAACTGGTGTCAGGTGGAGCCAAGCACGGGCGTTCGTGGGCACTCACCAGGTGGTTCTCATGTTCAAGCAAAGGTGTGAAGTGCCAGGCCAGAGCCTCCACCACAGGGCTGGTGTCCTGGGTGCTGGGAACAGTGGGCGGCAGCTGGCAGGTGTCAGGAAATGCTGAAGGGTGACTCTGTCGCCCTTGGTGTCTACATCACTTGTTACTCAGCATCAGTTTGGACCTCATCTCACGTCAGTTAGGCGGGAGGTCACCCACTCAGCCCTAGGTCATCAGCCCTGAAATAAAGACAGGCTTTGTCCCATTCCGAAATTCCCTAATCCAAACATGAAGTCATCCCAGCCCTGCCTTCGGGAGTTCCGCTCAGGGCCCCGCCTGTTTCTTTCTGAACGCAGGCTGCGGAGCTCTGGATTCCTGGGATATACCCGAAGGAGAAATTGGGTCCCGCAAGGATATAGGGTTGGACGGAGATCATTGAGCTCCTGCCTGGGGCTTGGGTCTGCGCTCACCCCTGCCAGGTCTCTCCAATGCCTCTCCTGGAAAGGATGATAAATGTGAGTCTTCATTTCCTCATTTGAAAATGGCCCACAGGTTCAGGATTGGATCGATGACACGGGGCTGGGCTGCCCCACCGCAGTCATGCAGGCTGCTGTGTAAGCCTTCTGGCAGCTCTTCCAGGATCAGCTGGTCCCTACTTAAAGACAGCTGTGGCTTGGAGGGGTTAAGTGCTCCAGAATCCAAGCCCAATTTGCTGGAGTGTGAAGCTATCCATACCTTTTCTAGCCTGTCTATAGAGCAGAATAAGATGCGGCTGAAACATCAACCAGAGGCCCAAGAGATTTTTTTTTTTTTTTTTTTTTTAATGAAATCTGAGAGCAAGAGACTTTCTTGTCTCTTTAAAAGACATGATTTCCAGGCTAGGCGCAGTGGCTCACGCCTATAATCCCAGTACTTTGGGAGGCCGAGGCTGGTAGATCACAAGGTCAGTAGTTCGATACCACCCTCGCCAATATAGTGAAACCCCCGTCTCTACTGAAAATACAAAATTTAGCCAGGCATGGTGGCAGGTGCCTGTAACTCCACTCCAACCTGGGCGACAGAACGAGACTCTGTCTCAATAACTAACTAAATAAATAAAAATAAAAAAGTAAAATAACATGATTTCCAGCCTGGGCAACAAGGCAAAAACTCATCTCTACAAAAAATACAAAATTTATTACTACCTAGGGGTGCTGAGTGGGGAGAATCTCTTGAACTTGAGAGATCAAGGCTGCAGTAAGCCCTGTTCACTCCACTGCACGTCAGCCTGGGTACCAAAGGGAGACCTTGTCTCAAAAATAATAATATTGACCAGGTGAGGTAGCTCACACCAGTAATCCCAGCACTTTAAGAGGTCAAGATTGGAGGATCATTTGAGGCCAGGAAATCAAGACCAGCCTGGGCAATAAAGCAACACCCTGTTTCTACAAAGAACAAAAATAAGGTAAATAAAATGACTTGATGGAAGATGAGGAAGACGTCTGAGAAGCTGCGTGTTTCCTCATGGAGAGATTGGATCACCCTTATCTCCAGCTTGGTGTCTTGTGACAAGAGGTTAGCAATGCAAATGTTTGTTGACCTAAACAGTTATTGATTCACTCTTTCAACAGGTGTTTATTGAGTGCCTACTGGGCATTGTATGAGCAGTGGGAACTGGAAAAGAAACAGGACTGACCAGGTCCGTGGGCTGATAGAGCTGACATTCCAGCCAGTGTGTGGGGAAGGGGGTGGGCAGGGAAGAGAGACAAAAAATAAACAAAGACTATGAAAGATCACAGTAAGGGCTGTGTATCAGTTATCTACTGTTGCGTAACAAACACCTAACGATTTAGGGCTTAACACAACCTCCATTTATTTCCTTGCAATTCTGCAATGTGGGCTGAGCTCAGCTGGGTGGTTCTTTGGCTGGTCTTGGCGGAGGTCACTCATAGTCTCAGTCATCTGTCCTGAGGTGGTTTGACAGGGACTAGTCTGAAAAGTGTTGGACCTAACAATGTTTTTTAAGTTGAATTAACTTTAAATGCAGAAACCAAAGCATTTCACATAAACTTTCAGATTCTTTGGAAAAATCAGAAGGTATGGCCATCCTGAGCCCACATTTCTGCAAGGCAGCAGAACATTTGCTGGGCAGTGGCTGCCCCGGGAGATGGGGCATTGCTCTCCAGTTTCCCACAGCCCTAGCCTCTCTCTGGAGATTTCTAACACTGAGCCTGATTGTTGTTCTTTTTTTTTTTTTTTTGAGACGGAGTTTTGCTGTGTTGCTCAGGCTGGAGCGCAGTGGCGTTATCTCGGCTCACCACAACCTCCGGGTTCTTGCAATTCTCCTGCCTAAGCCTCCCGAGTAGCTGGGACTAAAGGCGCATGCCGCCATCCCTGGCTAATTTTTTGGATTTTAGTTGGGGTTTCACCATGTTGCCCAGGCTGGTCTCGAACTCCTCAGCACAGAAAATCCACCCACCTCAGCCTCCCAAAGTGCTGGGATTACAGGCGTGAGCCACTGCGCCCAGCCTTGATTTTTGTTTTGACTGTAGAGGCAAGGGGAAAGTGACACCTCTCTCCAACCCATGGCCCTAATCATGGTAGAAGGTGAAAATGGGCTGGAAGAACCTGCCTTTGGTCATTTGTATTGTTACTTCTCTCCACGTTCGGTCACTTTTGTGACCACTTTGGCCTTTCCAGCATTTTAACCCTTCTGATACAGAGTGGGAGGAGAGGGGCAGAGCAGTCTTCTATAAAGAGGTGACTGACGCTGTGCCCTTAAGGATGAGAAGTTGGTAGCTTGGATGAGTGTTAGGGGGAGACGCAATACCAACGTCCTGAGGGCACAGAGAACCCTGTGGCTGGAGCTGGAGATAAGGGACTTCCTGCAGGGTCTCAGAGGGCACCGTGTCAAGTTTGGGTTTCATTCTCAATGCAGTGAGACAGCAGCAGGAGGTTAAGTGGTGCAGCCAGCATGGAAAACAGCTTGGCAGTTTCTCACTTTAATTATGGAGCTGACCTGGGTGTTCCACCCCTGGGTGTATAGACCCAAGAAAAGTAAAAACAGGGACTCAGATACTTGTACTCAATTACTCACAGCAATGCTATTCACATTAGCCAAAAGGGGAAGCAAGCCAAATGACCATCAATGAAGGAGTGGTTAAACAAAATGCAGTATGTCCATACAATGGAATATTATTCAGCCATATGAAGGAATGGGGCACTGACCCATGTTACAATAGGGATAAACCTGCAAAATACCACGCGAAGTGACAGAAGACAGCCACAAAAGGCTACTTACTGGGTGGCTTCATTTATATAAATGTCCAGAGGCCGGGCGCAGTGGCTTGTGCCTGTAATCCCAGCACTTTGGGAAGCCAAGATGGGCGAGGTCAGGAGTTCGAGACCAGCCTAACACAGTGAAACCCTGTCTCTACTAAAAATACAACAATTAGCCTGGTGTGGAGGCACCCACCTGTAATCCCAGCTACTTGGGAGGCTGAGGCAGGAGAATCGCTTGAACCTGGGAGGCGGAGGTGGCAGTGAGCCGAGATCGCGCCACTGCACTCTAGCCTGGGTGACAGAGCAAGACTCTGATTAAAAAAAAATGAATGGAGGGGTCAGAACAGGCAAATTCCTAGAGACAAACAGCAGGTTACTGGTTGCCAAAGGCGGGGAGACGGGGAATGAGAGAGACTGTTCACGGGTATGTGGTTTCCCTTGAGGGTAACAAAAATGTTTTGGGATTCGATAGATGAATATCCAACATTGTGAATGTGCAAAAGTGCCACTGAATTGTTCTCTCTAAAACGGCTCACATTTGGTCAATTTTACCTCAATTAAAAAAGAAAAATGAGGCCAGGCAAAGTGGCTTACATGTGTAATCCCAGCACTTTGGAAGGCTGAAGCAGGCAGATTACTGAAGGCTGGGAGTTCAAGACCAGCCTGGATAAAATGGTAAAACGCTGTCTCTACTAAAAATATCAGAAAAAAAAAATTAGCCGAGCGTGGTGATGTGTGCCTGTAATCCCAGCTACATGGGAGACTGAGGCAGGAGAATCACTTGAGGTGGAGGTTGCAGTGGGGAGTGAGGGGAGGTAGGGCCACTGCACCCCAGCCTGGGCAACAGAGCAACACTCCATCTCAAAAAGAAAAAAAAAAGAGGGATGGAAGAAGATAGGGAACAAATAAAGCAATCAATCAACACTCTCGTAGCTACTTTGCTGTGGATATTGAGGAAATGCGGAATCTGTTTTATACCCAAAGGGGTGTTTCCTGTAGATGATCCAGGGGTGTACAAGACTCTGGCTGGAGAGGGGTGCATTAGCAGCACCGGGAGGGGTCCAGCCACCTGTGCACCTGCCACGCTTCTGGTGCCCCCCGTCTTGTCCCAGCTTCAGGGGATTTGAGGGAACCTGGTTAGACAAGTCTCCTACAGCCCTTTAACCCATGTTTCTGAATTGGATTCAATGGGAGGCAGCCTTCCAGCTAAAAAAAAAAAAAAGCCCAGGGCCTGGAGCTGGGGGGAGACATGATGGACTTCCCAAAGACACTGATGACTGAAGAACAGACTGCAGAGGGAGGGGCAGTTTATAGAAGGTGAACAGGACCAGCAGCAATTGCTGGTGAAGGTAGGAGGGTGCTGTCAGGATTTCTCGCCCTCACCACTGTCTAAGAAAGCCTGGGAAGGAGAGGCCTCCAGCAGCTCCAGGGGGCCCAGGGACTCTGGCTGCAGCGTCTGTGGAGCAGGACATAAGAATGGCTCAGATCTAGGGAGAACAGGACCAGACGGATCTGACCAAGGACAGCCGCAGCCACGTCCAGCCAACTCTAGAAGCAGATGAGTCATTTCCAAGATGTCCTGAGAAGGGTCCTATTCCTGAGTCCCTCCTTGCTGGACTCACCAGATTCTAACTTAGGGGGTGGGGCTGCATCAGTTTCCTACGGCTGCTGTAACAAACTCCCACACGTGCAGTGGCTTAAACAATACGGACGTGTCATCTCACCATCAGGAAGCCTGGTGTCCAACGCTGGCCTCGCTGGGCTAGAATCAAGGTTTCAGCAGGCTGGTTCCTCCTGGAGGCTCTCGGGAGACCCTCCTGTGCTCGGCCTTCAGCCCTGTGCCCTGCTCCAGCCTCTGTGCTGGTTGTCACGTCTCCTCTCTCTGACCCTCCTACCTCCCTGATAAGAACCTTTGTGACTGTGGAGGGCCCGGATAGCATTTGGATGTCTGTTCCCTCCAAATCTCATATTGAAATGGGATCCCCAGTGTTGGAGGTGGGGCTGGTGGGAGGTGTTTGGGTCATGGAGGGAGATCCCTCATGAATGAGTGCCCTCCCCATGGTAGTGAGTTCACATGAGAGGTTTTTTTGTTTTTGTTTTGAGACGGAGTTTTGTTTTTTTTGCTTTTGTTGCCCAGGCTGGAGTGCAATGGCATGATCTCGGCTCACCGCAAACTCCGCCTCCTGGGTTCAAGCGATTCTCCTGCCTCAACTTCCTGACTAGCTGGGATTACAGGCATGTGCCACCACGCCCAGCTAATTTTGTATTTTCAGTACAGATGGGGTTCCTCCATGTTGGTCAGGCTGGTCTCAAACTCCCGACCTCAGGTGATCTGCTGCCTCGGCTCCCCATAGTGTTGGGATTACAGGCGTGAGCCGCTGCACCTTGCCAAGAGTTGGTTGTTTAAACAGCCTGGCACATGACCAGGTGTGGTGGCTCATACCTGTAATCCCAGCACTTTGGGAGGCCGAGGCCGATGGATCATTTGAAGCCGGGAGTTGGAGATCAGCCTGACCAACATAGTGAAACCCTGTCTCTAGTAA
>NW_016107452.1:4270276-4278816 GCF_001604975.1 Cebus imitator | reverse complement strand
AAAAAAAAAAAAAAAAGCCTGGCACCTCCCACCTTCCCTCTCCTTGCTCCCTCTCTTGCCATGTGAAGCCATGTGATGCACCTGCCCCCTTCACCTTTCACCATGACTACCAGCGCCCTGAGGCTCTCCCTGACAACAGCTGATGCTGGTGCCATGATGGTATGGCCTGCAGAACTGTGGGCCAAAAAAACCTCTTTTCCATGCACATTACCCAGTTACAGGTATCCCTTTATAGCAATGCAAAATGGACTAACGCGGGACCACCTTGGAAATGGAGAACGATCGCCCCGTCTCAGAGTCCTTAATCACACCTGCAAAGCCCTTTTGGCCATGTCAGGCGATTTATTCACTGGTTCTAGGAGTAGAATGTAGATGTATTCAGGGGGGTGGCAAAGATCAAAAGTCTCAACGTTTTTTCCTACAGAGGTGAGAACTCTGAAAGGGAGAACCCAGAGCGTGGCCGGGCTCTTCTGGCTGTGTCTCTGGGGCCTGTTGGAGCAGAGGAAGCTTTATTTGGTGCTGGTCTTATTGTATTGTGTCTAATGACAGAGAGACAGCATAAAGGAGAAAGGACAGTCAGAGAGAGACTACCGGCTGGGTATCACAGACATGGGTCCAAATCCTGGCTCTGCCTCAGACAAGCCGTGTGACTTGGAGCAAGTTTGAGTCTCACTGTCATCCAGGCTGGCGCGCAGTGGCATGATCTCAGCTCAACACGACCTCCTGGATTCAAGTGGATCCCATGGATCTCCTGGATTCAAGCAGTTCTCTTGCCTCAGCCTCCAAAGTAGCTTGGATTACAGGCATGCGCCACCATGCCTGGCTAATTTTTACATTTTAGTAGAGATAGGGTTTCAGCATGTTGGCCAGGCTGGTCTCGAACTCCTGACCTCAAGTGTTCCACCTACTTCGGCCTCCCAAAGTGCTGGGATTGCAGGCATGAGCCACTGTACCCAGCCATGGAACAAGTTTAATCACTTCTGACTTTCTCATTTGTGGAGCAGGGGCTGTAGAGACCACTCAGGAATATTCTGAGTGTAATGACTAACTTTAGCAACTCCTCCACGGGGCCTGGTAGGGGAGGTGTTTGATGAATGCTGGCCCTGGACAATTTCTGGGCAGTGCAGAGGACGGGAGGGGAGGGCAGCCAAGGCAAGCTGCACCTCCCTCTTCCTCCTCCACCCTGCCCCACCGCTGTGTTGGGCACACACGGGACGGCTGCGGCGGCTGCTCTCTGGCCGTGCTGGAATTGTGAGTTTCTCCTTTCCTGGTCACAGCTGATAAGTATATCCTGCTTGATACAAATACATCCACCCTTATGGCAAGAGTCCCAGGCTGGGAAATCTCTGAGGATGCCACCTCTAGCCCAAGAGAGTGTGTACTGCCTTTCCCCATAAATTGTTCAGGAGTATACAGCTGTGCACGGGTGAGGGGTCCTCCCAGCCCCTGGCTCCATGCTCTGGAATGCAGCCGGGGAAGATGCAGGCTGAGCTGGCAGTGGCGACTGTGCAGAAGTGGGTCGTGCGTAACTATCAGCACCGATGGGGCTCAGACATGAAGGCTTCACGGCCAGCACGAGGAGGTCTCGACTTGCACCAGCTACTGTTCTCTGCACTACCATGTATTCACTCGCTTAGTCTGGCACAACCCTGAGGCTGTGGGTCCTTGCCACTGCCCCTAGGAAAACAGAGGCAGAGAGAGGCAGGACCCAGCTAATGAACGAATTAGTGCTGGAGAACGGATTTGAACCCGTTTAGCTCCAGGACCTGAGCTTTTAACTGAAGGTTGCCTCCTATTGAATTTAATTCAGAAACATGAGTGTGAAGGCTGTAGGATACTCGTGCTCTCAGGTTCCCCCCCAGTTCCCTGATGCTGGAGCGAGATGAGATGGGGGATCCCCGGGGAACACTGGTTGGTACACACGTGGGTGGGCTCCTCCGGGTGCTGTTAACCCCCGCTCTCCAGCCAGAGTTTTGTTTTGCCCACCCCCGGACCATCTACAGGAAACACCACTTTGGGTATTGATATGGTTTGGCTCTGTGTCCCCACCCAAATGTCATCTCTAATTGTAATCTGAATTGCAATCCTCGAGTGTCAAGGGAGGGACCTGGTGGGAGGTGACTGGCTCATGGGTACAGTTTCCCCCACGCTGTTTTCATCATAGAGCTCTCATGAGATCTGGTTGTCTGATAAGTGTGTGGCTCTCTCCCCTTCTCTCTCCTGCCACTGTGCAAGACATGACTTGCTTCTCCTTTTGCCCATGACTGTAAGTGTCCTGAGGCCTCTGCCTCAGGAATCAATTAAACCTCTTTTCTTTATAAATTACTCATTCTCAGTTAGTTCTTTACAGCAGTGTGAAAACAGACTAATGCAGGTATAAAAGTAGACTCCTGGCCTAGTGTGGTGGCTCATGCTTGCCTATAATCCCAGCACTTTGGGAGGGTGAGGTGCGTAGATGGCTTGAGGTCAGGAGTTCGAGACCAGCCTGGCCTTGAACATGGTGAAACCTCATCTCTACTAAAAATACAAAAATTATGTGGGTGTGGTGGTGCATGCCTGTGATCCCAGCTACAGGGGAGGCTGAGGCATGAGAATTGCTTGAACTTGGGAGGTGGAGGGTGCAGTAGGCTGAGATTGCACCATTGCATTCCAGCCTGGGCAACAGAGCAAGACACTATCTCAATAAATAAATAAATATACAGAAAAAAAGAGTGGATTCCCCATTTCCTCAATATCACCAGTGACGCAGCTGCTGGACTGTTGTTCACTTTTCTTATTGGCGCCCTGTCTTCTAACTGCTGCCTCCTGGGTTCAAGTGATTCTCCTGCTTCAGCCTCCTGAGTAGCTGGGACTACAGGCACGTACCACCACGCTTAGATAATTTTTGTATTTTTAGCAGAGATGGGGTTTCACCATGTTGGCAGGATGATCTCAATCTCTTGACTTCGTGATCCGCCCACCTCAGCCTCCCAAAGTGCTGGGATTACAGGTGTGAGCCACTGTACCCAGCCTTTTTTTTTTTTTTTAATTGAGGTAAAATTGGCCAAATGTCAGCCATTTGCGAGAGAACAATTCAGTGACTTTTAGCACATTCACAATGTTGGGCATTCATCTGTCCAGTTTCAAATCATTGTCACCCTCAAAGGAAACCTGTACCCATAAACAGTCACTCCCATTCCCCCTCTCCCAGCCCTTGGCAACCTGCTGTTTGTCTCCAGGAATTTGCCAGTTCTGGACACTTATATAAATGAAGTCATGCAGTAAGTGGCCTATTGTGACAGTCTTCTCTTCACATGGTATTTTGCAGGTTTATCCCCTATTGTAACATGGGTCAGCACCCCATTCCTTCACATGGCTGAATAATATTCCATTGTGTGGATAGGCTGCAATTTGTTCACCCATTCATCTGCTGACGCACATTTGGGTTGTGAATAGTGCTGCTATGAGCATTTGACTACAAGTATTTTGAGTCTTCACTTCTCTTGGGTCTACACACCCAGGGGTGGAACTGCCGGGTCACATGCTAACTTCATGTTTAACACAAGGATTTTAACACAAGCTGTTTTCCACAGTGGCGGCACCTTTTACACTTCCACCAGCAGTGTACGAGGGTTCCTGTTTCTCCATATCCTTGCCAACATTTATTTTCTGCTTTATTAAAACTTTAAAAATTACAGCCATCCTCCAGTAGAGTGTTTATCTTTTTTTTTTTGAGATGGAGTTTCACTCATGTTACCCAGGCTGGAGTGCAAGGGCGCGATCTCGGCTCACCGCAACCTCCGCCTCCTGGGTTCAGGCAATTCTCCTGCCTCAGCCTCCTGAGCAGCTGGGATTACAGGCACGCACCACCATGCCCAGCTAATTTTTTATAGTTTTAGTAGAGACAGCGTTTCACCATGTTGACCAGGATGGTCTCGATCTCTTGACCTCGTGATCTACCCGCCTCGGCCTCCCAAAGTGCTGGGATTACAGGCATGAGCCACCGCGCCCGGCCGAGTGTTTATCTTTCTTTCTTTCTTTTTTTTTTGAGACAGGATCTTGCTCTATTGCCCAGGAGGGCAGTGGTGTGATCATCCCTCTCTGCAGCCTTGACCTCCTGGCCTCAAGCAATTCTCCCAGCTTAGCCTCACAAGTAACTGGGACTACATGCAAGTGCCACCACACCTGGCTAATTTTTTAATTTTTTTGTTAGACAGAGGCTCACTCTGTTGCCCAGGCTGGAGTGCAGTGGTATTATCTTGGCTCACTGCAACCTCTGTCTCTTGGGATCAAGTGATTCTTCTGCCTCAGCTTCCTGAGTAGCTAGGAGTATAGGCGCCTGCCACCACACCCAGCTAATTTTTTTATTTTTAGTAGAGACAGGGTTTCATCACGTTGGCCAGGCTGGTCTCGAACTCCTGACCTCATGATCCGCCTGCCTCGACCACCCAAAGTGCTGGGATTACAGGTATAAGCCACTGTGCCAGGCCTATCCCTCATTTTTAAAAGCAGAGCTAAGATGCCACTTGGCTCCACCTCCACAGATCCAGTTGAGAAAAATGGGTTTTTCAAGTCCAGTGCCCTTGGTAGAGAAGGATCATTGGTGTAAATGGATTGGGGCCAGTGGAAGCAGCTGACCCAACCTTCAGAAGAAATTCAGTCTTCCCCTTGGCCCGGTAACCATGCAGACAACTCAAGGCATGGCCAGTCCACGCCCCAACTCCAGAGTGGGCAGAGCTCACATGGATGGACTCCCTCAAGTTCTCCAGAGAGGTACAGGTTCCACTAAAAAGTCAAACTTGGTCTTACTAAAAAAAAAAAAAAAAAAAAAAAAAAAAAAAATCTTGGCCAGGTGCTCATGCCTGTAATCCCAGCACTTTGGGAGGCTGAGGTGGGCAGATCACGAGGTCAGAAGTTCAAGACCAGCCTGGCCAACATGGTGAAACCCCATCTCTACTAAAGATACAAAAATTAGCTGGGCATGGTGGTCCGAGCCTGTAGTCCCAGCTACTCGGGAAGCTGAGGCAGGAGAATCGCTTGAATCTGGGAAGCAGAGGTTGCAGTGAGCTGAGATCGCACCATTGCACTCCAGCCTGGGTGACAGGGCCAGACTCTGTCTCAAAAAGAAAATAAAAATAGGAAATATCTTGGCTTCCATCAGCTCCTATTCCAGCTGAAGGACAGTTGTTCTGACTCAGACCCCAGCAGGAGGATTCCCCTGACCCCTTTGCCACATACTGTCTGACTTTCCATCCTTGGCTGTTCAACAACTGAGCCAGTTTCAAAAAGGGTCTGTCCGCTCTCCAGAGAGGCAGGCCAGACTGTGATATCATTATGGGTCTGGACGTTGGAACTGGCCTTGAATCCCAGCTCTGCCCTCTGCACTGGGCCATGAGTCTGGCAAAGTGACTTCTCAGCACCTGTTTTCTCTGCTGTAAAATGGACAGAATGATAGTGCCTTCTTCCTAGGGCTATTGCAAGGATAAAGTGACTTAACATGTGAGGTACTGAAGATGGGTTCCATTATATAGTTTTTCAATAGGAGATCTGTATCACCATTGGGAGGAGACAACAGGGTTAAGGATGGTGACAGTCAACCTCTCACCTCCCCACCTGCAAAATGCCCTCCTCCATAGACAGACCATCCCTCTATCTCGGGCACGGGTTTCTGGATGAGACTCTGTCAGCAGTAACCCTCCCTCACCCCAAAGATAAAAGGGCTACAGGCTGGGCATGGTGGCTCACTCCTGTAATCCCAGCACTTTGCGAGGCCGAGGTGAGCGATCACTTGAGGCCAGGAGTTCAGGACCAGCCTGGCCAACATGGTGAAACCCCATCTCTATTAAATTTAAAATACAAAAATTAGCCAGGCATGGTGGCCTGTGCCGGTGATCCCAGCTACCTGGGAGGCAGGAAAATCGCTTAACTCAGGAGGTGAAGGTTGCAGTGAGCCGAGATCGCGCCACTGCATTCCAGCCTGGGTGACAGGGCCAGACCCTGTCTCAAAATTAAAATTTAAAGGGCTAGAGGCCACTGGTCCATATGACCTTGTTATGAAAGTTGGAAAAAAATTTAAACCCACTCGCCACACCTACATTATGCCATGCTCTGTGACCTAAGATGAATACTGCCTCTTTTCATGTCATTTCAGGAGGGAGTCTGCAGACGTCCAGCGCACTTGCCTGTCCTTACCTAACCTGGACCTTAGGGGAGAGTTGCTAAGCTCTTTGCCCCTTGCCTTCAGTGGAGATCTGTATTTGAATTATCTTTTCTAAGTACTACCAGTCATTGTAGATTTATTGTCTCTGGACAGCGCAGTAAAAGAGAACTACAGAGAATTCTGCTTTCCGCAGATGGAATTCTGTCTCATATTACTAAGCCCTTAATATCAAAGTCCTCTAGTCCTTTGAAACCTATTTTATTTCTCTCTTCTGAGGAAAGCAAATTTGAAACCATTTTTCAGGGAAGACAGCAAGGAGACTTATGGTGACAGTGATGGAAGAGGCTCAGGCAGTGACTGGTGTGTGTCTGCCAAGGGACAGACAGATAGCAAACCAGGGTCTAGGAGATGACACTCAGACCGTTAAAATGACAGATACGACAACATTCCATTCACAAATCAAGCTGTATTGATAATGCTGAGTTAGCAGGAACCACTCTAAAAATCAGAAACAATTAGAATGACTTCCCCATCAAATTATTTTATTAGGCTAATTAAACAGCTTAAAGATAATTCATTTCATGTGGTACCCTTCTAGAAAATATTTCAAGTTTTTAAATGAACTTCCAATACATGAAATAAAATTACTTTAGCATACACAAATTTCAGATCAAAATACTACACTCTGTTTCTGTTTTCTTACAGTTATAAAATCCAGTCAATACAAACTACATAAAAAAGATAAAACGCTTTCACTGATCCTTGATACAAGAGAACAGCATGATGGCAGAATGTTCCCCAAGCACAGGTCCTGGGTTCGTGAGAAGGGACCGACCCCACAATATACTGAAGCATGTAAACAAAGCGCGTGCTACTTAACTTCAGAAGGTTAACAAATCCTTTTTGCAACAGTATTACTTGTAAACCATAAAGCAACTTTTTAAAAGAAAGGTTATTAATTTAAAAGTACTTCTGACTGCTAAATTTCTTACCAACAAGTGAATAGAAAATTATTCCACAAAACAAACTGTACCTTTGGACCACAGGATACGAGACGTGACGTTTCAATGAAATCAACTTAGCACAATTTCTCTACTATCCTACTGAACTTGGGGAGTACAATTTTACAAGTTGCAGCCTTCTAGCCCTTTCAATAGTTGGAACTTTCTAAACAATGCCTTTCGTTTAGCTTACGTATTTTCATTGCAAATCCCTGTTTTTCAGCAGTAGGACTTTATTGACGATAGGATAATATCACACACAATACAACCTTAACTAAATATGTGTCTAAGCAGACCTCTCTACTTGGAATTCTACTAAGTAATAAAGTGGCAGGATTTTTGGTGCGGTATTTATATGGTATTCATGGCATTTTTCTTATATATTAAAAGTATCAAAATGACAAATCAAGACTGCTAAAAGTCGGTCTTGGACAAGAGTGACAGTCACATATTCAAGGGTCCCACACAACACTGGCATGAGCCAACAGGAGCCATGCCGGCCACTTGCTGGGCCAGGGCCCACTGCCAACAGCAGCCCTGAATCTGGGAAGGTCAAATCGAATTTACAATCTTGTTTTCAGGAATTTCCTTGGCAGTTCTCTTTCATGGCAGAAGACCTACACCCATGATGGAAAACAAAAGAATGTACACATTTCTAGCGTGTCATGAATGGGCCGCACTCACAGAGACATCACTCTTACTAGTGACACACAATGAAGTCTGCCCGCACCTACCCGAGGAGCATCTGCAATACGGTTTCTGATGAGGATGGGAATGTGTGGAAGTGGGCAGAGCAGGGGGTGCTTTAATCAGCAATGCCGATCACTTCCAGGCTGCTGGTGCACACCCCGACACTGGCTGCAAAGGTTGTTTAAAACTTCTGCTGAAGCCAAGGTGATTACCTGATGGTTGTCACAATTCACAAAAATGGTACAAAAACAAAAGGGGTATCACTATTATGTCACCGGTGAACTGAAGGGGTGCAAGACCCAGGAGCCAAACAAAAGCTGAGCTCCAAGTGAATTCAAAATGCAAAGAACCCCAATGGCAGAGAAAGCCACAAATTATGTAACTAAGCAAGTTTTGCTAACAAATAGCCTGTGCTTTTCTCAACTAAAGGCCACTTGATACATTTTCCAACATAAAATTTTTATTCAGATTATCTTTGTTTTCACGGAGAGCTTGAATTTTGAGGTACGATCTAGGAAAAAGATGTTATCACCCACACAAATGGAAGACTTACTTCTTTCTTTTTTAAATTTATTTTTATTGATTTATTTTTTTTAAAGGTGGGGTTTCACCATGATGGCCAGGCTGGTCTTGAACTCCTGACCTCAGGTGATCCACCCACCTCGGCCTCCCAAAGTGCTAGGATTACAGGCGTGAGCCACAGCGCCCGG
>NW_016107452.1:4228006-4270031 GCF_001604975.1 Cebus imitator | reverse complement strand
AGAGACGGGGTTTCACCATGTTGACCAGGATGGTCTCGATCTCTTGACCTCGTGATCCACCCGCCTCGGCCTCCCAAAGTGCTGGGATTACAGGCTTGAGCCACCGCGCCCGGCCATACTTCTTTATTTCTTAAGCTGATGGTATCCTTTTGCCCGCCCCATGTACCAGATCCTATATATATTTTTTTTATAAAACATAACTCAACTTTAATGAGCATATGCTAATTTAATAATAAATTTACTGAAGTTTCTTTTGAAGCACAAATTCCTTTTGGAAAAACACATGAAAAGGTGGTCTGTCTCGTTAACAAGCACTTCTGATTTCCGATCCCGTCCATGATTTGGAACACAGTGTGTTTTTAAGTCAGAGCTGAAGAGGAGACAAGGGCTGCGCTCTGCTCTGGAGAATTCAAGCTGGAAGGGGACAGAGTAGAACCCACACAGAGACTCCCCATCCAGCTCTGCGGATGATGGACAGACACGGCAGAGCACCTGTCACAAGAGGCTGAGCACGTCGGGGAGCGCGGGCTGCGCTGGGTGCTGAGGTAGTGCACGTGGCCTGTGCCGGCCTCCTCTCCTGGCTTGGAGGAGAACACTGAGGGCCTCTGGGGTTGGCCTGGAAGGTGTCATTCTAGCCTACAGGTGCCTAAAGGGCTGGGATGTGTCCTTGGGGGTGCCTCAGCAGGCAAGGGGCCATTCTGACCTGGAACCTGGGTACAGATCTGACTCACAGGCAGGCCCAGCTGGCTGTGGAAAGTGCCAGTAGGAAGGTCTGCTCAGCGATCCCCGAGGCTCACGCCCTGGGCATCACGTGGTCTGAGGAACCAGAAGAGCTACTCTTTCTGCCCTCCCCAACTCACTCCAACTCTTTTCATTTTTTATTTTGGATACATAATTCAAGTAGTTAAAAAACCGGGCTGGAAGAGGGGTGGGAAAGAAGAGCAGAGGATAGGGCGGGAAAGCTATCCTAAGAAGAGTGAGTAAAAACGACTCCAAATCATGGCCAAAATACCCTTCCTCCACCTTGACGACAACCCCAAAGCCAGCAGAGAAAGGTGGGCCGACTGCGAAGTGCCTGTTTTCTCAGAGATTCCACCTAGCAGTGTCCTTGGGGAGCTACGGTGGAACACGGAGAGAAAAACCAATGTTGGTTCAAACAAAAGCTTATTAACAAGTGAAGGAAATGGGAAGACACAGACGGCTAGCTCTGAAGACTCGGCGTGCACCCCAGGCTATCAATCTCTTAGGATCATGATCTCCTGTTTCCCCTATTTCTGAGATTTTTTTTTTTTTAATTTTTTTTTGTTATTGTTTTTTGAGACGGAGTCCCCGTCTGTTGTCCAGGCTGGAGT
The DNA here is from genome assembly GCF_001604975.1 of Cebus imitator. NCBI lineage: Eukaryota > Metazoa > Chordata > Mammalia > Primates > Cebidae > Cebus > Cebus imitator. The sequence goes on along the minus strand of NW_016107452.1, from coordinate 4,268,679 downwards.
GCAGTAGCACAATCACAGCTCCCTGCAACTTCTGCCTTCCGGGGTCAAATGATTCTCCTGCCTCAGCCTACTAAGTAGCTGGGATGACAGGGGCCCACCAGCACACTCGGCTAATTTTTTTATTTTTAGTAGAGACAGGGTTTTACCATGTTGGCCAGGCTGGTCTCAAACTCCTGACCGCAAGTGATCTACCAGCCTTTGCCTCCCAAAGTGCTGGGATTACAGGTGTGAGCCACCTTGCCCAGTCTGAGCAGATCTTTTACAAGGTAGGAGGGGTCAGGACACACAGGGAGAGGCTTTTACTCCCTCTCCCTCCGGAGCCGAGAGTAAAACTGCAGTGGACTTTCACCAGGAAGGAGGACAAGACAAAACCATGACCTCTCGGTGAAGATGTGGCCCATCAGCAGGGCTACCAACCTGGAGAGTGGGAAGGCCGCCCCACCAACCTCCCCTAGGGCAGGGGAAACAGTTGGCTTATGTTCAAACGGTCAATATCACCATAACTTTTTTCTGAAATTTCATATAGCAGCATTCATTCTTGAACCTAGACATAAGACTTTACATTGAGCCATGAGACTTAAGAGTACTGCAGAGCTAAAAACCAACACGTCCCGCCCAGCACTCTTTCTCTGCCGTCTCTATTTTGATTTGAGTTGCTGATAAAAATGTCCAGCAGGTCCACCTCACCTTCAGTGATCCTGCCAAGCTCCGAGCTCCCCAACACTGCCTGGATCTGGCTATTCAACCTAGTCTCAGTTCTTCGTTAAATCCTAGCTCTACTTCCGGCTCATATTCAGAGGTCAAGAATGACTTTATCAAACATCTTATCGAAATCAAGACAAGCTGAGCACATCACATACTCCTTCCTCTGCCAGTCCCATAACCTCACCAGGAAAAGAGGTGTATGATAGGAAGGATTCAGTAGTTCACTTTCTGTACCACTGTGTTAAATAAGCTTCTTTATGCAAGGGTACAAAAGCTCCACACACACAGACACATGCACAAACACACATGTACGTACACACAAGTACTTGTAACACATATTTGTTTTTAAGTTTCATTTAACATCCAAGTTAGGAAAGCATAGTATAGGTCTATGATCTAAAACAGAGATCTAGGAAATATCTAGTTTCTTTGACCAATATAGACTATTACCTTTCCTATTTTAAAGAAAAAAAAAATTCAACTTTGACAGAGAGTTTTAAGTATTATTAGAGATCTTCACTGTGAAAATTCTAAACAGAGGGTTATTTCTAACAAACTACATGTACATATTTTGGGCTGTTTCAGCTATCTACAATTGTTTGGAATTTAAATATCAGACACGTAGAAGGAGAGAGGTGGCATGGGTCTAGAAGGTAAATCATTTTATGGCTGGATGTGGTGGCTCACACCTGTAATCCTAGCACTTTGGGAGGCTGAGGCAGGCAGACTGCCTGAGCTCAGCAGTTCAAGACCAGCCCGGGCAACATGGTGGAACCCCAACTGTACTAAAAATACAAAAAACTAGCTGGGCATAGTGGTGTGCACCTGTAGCCCCAGCTACTTGGAAGCTGAGGCAGGAGAATCCCTTGAGCCTGGGAGATTGCACTCCACCGCACTCCAGCCTGGGTAACAGAGTGAGACTCCATCTCAAAAAAAGAAGAAAGGATTTTATGAACACAAACATGTAATACATTTACTTGTATATCACGTGGCAGCAGACGTGAGAATGGGGAAAGCTATAAGGCCCGGGACATTCTGCGCAGGCAGCCTCGGCCTCCCACACAGGGTCTCCCGTACTCTGTGTTGAGAGTGGACATAATCAGGGTGGCGGCAACAGTGATCACTGCGAGCAAGCCACTATCCCAAGTGCTTATAGTCATCACCCAGTTAGTCCTCACCACAACTCTCAGAGGATAAATCCTCCTGCTATGCTTATTCCACGTAGGAAACTGAGCCTCGGGGTTAAAGAGATTCCCAAGTCACAGAGCATAATTGTGGCAGAAGCCCCCAGCCCCAGATGCGCCTGACACCAAGGCCTATGTTCCCAACCACTGGGTTTATAAGGAAGTGGATAAAGATGATTGCCTGATAATAATTCAAACAAGAAAATCTGGGGTTTAAGTTAAAGGAGGAAGCCTTGGTTCTCATGGAAACCACTTCCAGGAAATGTCTCACGTCCTGAGCTAAGCCAACAGGGTGCTAACAGATTGTCACTGGAAGAGAAGATTTGCCATTCTACTGTTAAGAGCAAGCCCTTTACTCTGAAAAGCACAAGCATAAAAATTAAATCCTACTAATGCGTAAGAACAGTTAAACTTGGTTATACTTGGTATAAATTAAGTACCAGGTAAAACCTGGTGCTTAAGTTATTTGACGTATGCAAGGCTTTTAGAAATGGGCATAACTCTTTTGGCCACGGCATCACTGAAGTCCTCCATTTAAGTAGGCTGTGTATGACTGTGGCCTGAAACTGGGCCATTATTACAAGATCTCCCCGGAGGAAGGGTCTTGCATATAACTGGTGAGCCTCCTCAACTCCTTCCTCCCGATGGGGTGACCAGGCAAGCTGACAGACACTAGGGAGGATGGGGGCCACCACGTGTGGGGTGCAGAGGGCGCGTACCACAGGAAGCCGAGGGATGCTCCACTGGCACAGGGAACAAATCACATCATTCATGATTCTAAGTATCATCCAACTCTATGTAGTTCTGCCAACCTCAGCTCTGCACTTAGGAAACACTTTGAGTGAGAAGGAGCTTAGCAGTGAGTATAGAGTTTCATCAAAATTAAAGATTTTTGGGAAACAATAGCACCTTATAGAAAATGAAAAAAAATAGTAGCCTTAAGCACCCAAATCCCAAACACTGGGTCAGATGACAGAGGGACACATTTTCTTGTCTGATGCCAACAAGAATGGAAATCAAGCCCTCTGTTTTACACAGCAGCGACGGTTAAATAGACTACTTTTCTGCATTAGGAAAACACAGCCTTTTAAAGACTCTTTAAAGTTCAAGTTGAGTTTCAAGTAATCACTTTGCAGCAACTCTAGGAGAATTATTATTCCTCCTGGTTGTAAGTGCCTTTTTTTTTTTTTAAAGTAGTAAAATGGAAAACAGGCCTTAGAGAATTGTATTTCTCAAGGCCGCTGACTGCCTGCTTCCAAGCTTTTGTTAAAGAACAGAATGTGTTGAATTCTTCTAAATTGGCAAGGGATCAAGCACAACACTACATAATGAGGTAGCTGAGAACATAGTTTTTCCTATAAACACAAAGAACAAGTGAATAAGAGCATGTAATTCTCATCCAATTAAACAGGAAACATGATAAAGCAAGTTACTATAGTTGTATTTAAACCAAGTTCACTGGTATGACTTGAAAAAATTTAACCCAAGGTTCTAAGGTATGGCTTATTCATAACTAATGAGTAAAAACAATAAAAATAAGGTAACCAAACCTACTATTTGTACTGAAATGCTAAAATAAGATCCTAATAAATATAATTCACCAACTAGAAAACAGACGAATCTACATTTGGGATGTGAATAATTTGAAACGGCCGTTTATTTCCGTGGACCCTACTCGGTGTGTAATTGTTCACTTCATCTTAAGGCAGTATGTCCCCCGGACTCTGTGTGAGGCCATCCTCTTCCACCTACTCCTTCTCCAATTCAAACCACGAATGTATAATTTCTGGGTTTCTTTCAATGTATGCAGGGAAGGAAGCTCAACAACTTTGTTGAGCCAGGAAGAAATTAATATCAACATTTATAATCAGGCCAAATTTCAGTTGAGTAGGGACTTTAAAAGATTAGTTTTAATCTTAAAAAAAAAAAAAAAAAAAAAAAAGAGGCCAGGCAAGGTGGCTCATGCTGATAATCTCAGCACTTTTGGAGGCTGAGGAAGGTGGATCCTGAGATCAAGAGATTGAGACCATCCTGGCTAACATGGTGAAATCCCGCTTCTACTAAAAATACAAAAATTAGCCAGGCGTGGCGGCACATGCCTGTAATCCCAGCTACTCAGGAGGCTGTGGCAGAATTGCTTGGACCCCGGAGGCAGAGGATGCGGTGGGACAAGATCGCATCACTGCACTCCAGCCTGGGCAACAGCGCAAGACTCCATCTCAAAAAAAAAGAAAAAAAAAAAGAGGGCAACAGACATTTCTGACTAATTATATAATGTAGTTTTATTTATTAGATGATTAATTTCATGAGAAAGAGAAGGAGTTTAAAAATCCAATCACTTAGATAATTTCAATGACAGAACTGAAAAAGAACATACTTTCTATCAGTGGTTGCTGGCTCAAGCACCTATAGTTCCGGCTGGGTCTGAGGCCAGGAGTTTGAGACCAGCCTGGGCAACAGAGTGAAACCCTGTTTCTATAAGAAATTTAAAAAATAAAATAAAAAAGAACAAACTTTCTTAAACTGTATGCATTACACCAAACCATTTGGAAGTGACTTAATTCCTTAGATGTCACATACATGGAACTATTACAATGAGACAATATTGAGATATGTTTAAAATGGAAACAATAATAAGATTACTTCTGAAAAATACAAAACCTTAGAAAGTTTTACCAGCCAACTTGCAAAAAATATAGAAAATGCCTACCAGTCAATACCACGGAGACTTAACCGCCAGCAAGCACGACAGACACCCAACACAAGTTCGTGTTCTCAATTACGGGCAAATGGTCCTTTCTCATCCGTATACATTTCTGTAATTTCTACAGAAACTACAGAAAGAGTCAAGAATACTTCAAGAATTATTTAAAAGCTAGCAAAATATTTTCCTAACATTCTAAGACACAGTTTATTTTCCCTTACTAATTACATGGAATAAGAGAGGGAAGTATACATGAAGCTGCAGCTCTTTGAAATTAAAAAGTTTCTCTTTCAAACACACATTCTTCTGTTCTTATGACTTTAGTAAATTCTTCAAATTCCTACAGCTAGCTAACAAAGAAAATCAAACATATTTCAGGTTATGTCTGTGCAACTAGCAAAGGACATGTTTGGGAGCTTAAATTGTATTAATACTACAAATGATTATTCTATGATTAAAAATACTTGTATGCCTAGAAACATCAAGTCCTGGCCCCACTGCCTGACTGGTGAGCTGATAATCCAAACACCTGGCTTCTGCTTTTGGTTCTTGCTGCTCCCTAAAGCGAGAAATGAAGCTGCATGTGTCAGGCCTCCAAGATTACCCTCATACAATGAGGAAAGTGCCCTGCCCATCCCAGAGATGTGACGATCAAAGAGATATATGTCCTGGAAAGATTTTGAGACCCATATAAAAAGCAGTCAATGAAGCTCAATATTAAACATGATCAACATTATAAGCTATGCTGAGTAGAGGGGTCTCAAAAAACCTACAGGACGTGTGGGGACCACAGGATTGTACATCATGTGCATCAGGCACTTGGCATTGTTTATTCTATACTAGTTTCTACTCCACACAGGAGGCCAGCCCATCTGGGTACAAAGTTTATAACTGAAAACCCAGTAAAATCAGTCACTCTTAGAGTGCCCTTTTCAAGAGAAGAACATCACTTTGATCACAAGAATATATTTATCTGTCAAATGTTTATTGACTACCTACTCTGTGCATTCACTGAGACCAGCAGATGACAAAGACAGGGCCCGTGCCCAACCCAGGGTGAGTTTACGATCTTGAGTGGGAGGGTGGTGTGACATCCACCTCACTGTTCAGCTTCCTGAATGGCAGCCACAGGTCCTAGTGGGTGCCCATCAGACATGTGTTGGCGGACCTGAGGTGGGTTTGCGACACTCAGCTGGTCTCTTCTCACTGACTTCCTGGACCCCAGTGCTCAGTGAGCAGCCAGTGGAAAAGGACAGCCTTACCTTTCCCTTCCACCAGATATTTTTCTGGGGGTTCCAGTATCTCTGAATTGATACAAAGTGCCACCTCGTTCTTCCCCCATTTAACCAAATGTCTTCCTCTGACCACGGGAGGCCTCTTTAATCATGAACGCCAACATTCTGGAAGGGGATACTGCGGTGTTTCTAGCATTCCTTGGAAGGTTTTTGGAATCCCTGGTTTGGTACACTGAGGTAGAATGTACCAAATGGAACTCTAATGGGCCACAGTACCTAAGATACTTCTCTAGAAATGAAACTTAACCACCTATGAGTAACTTAGGCGCCATAGCAAAGACAGCCCTATCTTTACCATATTTGTACAAAGAATGTGTTTCCTTTACATTGACTAGGGAATCCCCCCAACTCATAAATTATAAAAATGGCACTTCCAAACCAACAATGAAAAAAGCGTCATCATTAAAGTGGTAGTGCAATATTATAGAACGCTTCGTTACAGACAAAACACCATCCAATAGACCTCCAAATGCTCTTTCTTGGTTGTTACATGGTTTGAAAAAAGGCTACGGTTAGCTATCAATTCCTCACAGCAATGAAATATTAAGCTAAATAATCAATTTAGAAATTCATTAGGCCAAATCTTGACAGTATACCAACTACAAGTTGGTAAACACTGTTTTTAATCCTGCTAAAGAAGAGAAATGCTAACACCAAGAAAACCTTGCTATAAACTACAAATATTTCAGTATTTCCACTCAATATGAGTTTGACATAGTATAAACTGAAGGTCAACAGGCTCGAGAATTTATCTGAAGCACCAGGAGACAGTAAATACATGTAGTTTAGAACTACAATTCAAAAAGTAAACCCATACAAATACATTTATCAGGTCAAACAGCATCATACACATGCACACTCACTCATCTCTCACACAGTTTCTTCTCACAGGATATAAGCACTACCAAAAAACAGAAAAACACTTTAAATTAAACACTTAAATCTTTGAAAGGTCTATATTTGGATATGCTAAACAAAGAAACAAACAACCTATTTTAGACTGCAGCCTAGGAGAGATTCTTTAAATATTCACTTATTCTAACCTGAGACAACTTTCCTTCTCAAAAGAAATTGCACTTTCCCCAAAGATATCAGTATTTAAAATTTAAGACCTATGCTGAGCCACCAATTCCAACACACACCTGGCAAAAGTGCTTATCAAGAAAGAAGTATCAAAAAGTTATTAAGAAATGATGTTTCAAGGCATAGGTGCAATGTTAAAACACAAACCTGCATGAAATGAGCGAAAATTTATTTTACAATACTGAAATAACTGTAATTTACAAGAGTCATGATTAATTTTGGAGCACAGTAAAATTAAATCTTCCCTATACTTTAACACATTTTAATATTTGTTTATAGTAAAATAACAGTTTGGCACTTAGCAGCTTTTGTGTTATTGCATCCCATATTATGTGGCAAATTTATTTCATAAAACGTTATCTAATATCTGCAGTTACAGTGTCAATGAACTGAATAAAACAAAACAAAACACTATTTTTATAAAATGAATTTATCAAGGCATGCAGGTACTGATAATATTGCAAGAGGAACACATTCACTCCTAAATAATAAACTGTCTCCCTGGAGAGGCCCGGCGTAGACTGGCGAAAAAAACTTTAAATGTCAGAAATTTAAAAAAAGAGAATTGCTGACGATCATGGCTTTAATTGGATGTCAGTTACTGTTTTAATGTTCCCCAACTGCAGCTGCTGAATGCCAAGGTACTGTTCTGTACGGGATAGTTCACCAAAGCAAATTTAGTTTTCCAGCAATTTGCTTCTTCTAAAATTAATGTCTAGTTGTAAAAAGAAAAATCTTCCTTTCTTTGCAGAGGCCACATAGTTTGCTTTCATTGAAAGATCTCCACAGTATCACTGGAAAATGTGCAGACAACAGCTGACTGGTAAACAATGCAATTCTAAGCTTGTTTTGACTGACATATTAAACATGATTAATTACATGACTGCAGCACATCTGGCCTGCTGCCTCTGGTATATAAGATAAAAACCTTATACCTTCTCTTATCAGGTATCTTCTGGCCAAAATGGAGAGTTAGTTGCCATACTCAACACTCGTTAATCCACAGGCAACTTCTGTAGCAACTTCTGTAGCACTGTACTGACTTCCAGAATGTGTACTGACTTCCAGGAAAAAAAAAAATCACAGTTAGGTCACCCTTTTTTTATGTCTATGGGTGGGAGAGCATAAGTGATGTTTCACATGCATGTTAACTGCATACAAACGTTCCATATAGGAAGTTTCTCGAAGAAGTTCCTGTTATCATTTTACAACCAAAGGATACCTTTATACATGTGTTAATAAGACAAAATGCTGCTTCTTACAGCCATAATCCAGGAGGAAAAAAAAAGCTGTAGAAAACAATTAAAAATGAAGTACTCTATATTAAATTGATTAGAAATTTGATATTGCATAAAATTCAATTTAGGAAGTAATCAAGCACTTTGAAGTCCCCAATTTCACACTAGGGTGGTGTAATTCAAGTGGAAAACAAATTGTCTTACAAGGTACGTTCCACGAACAAAAGACATTTTTCCCCCAATGAGAAGTGGGGTAAAGTGAGTTGAGGTGGGAATGAGAGATATTAAAGGAGGAAAGGAGGAAAAGATTAATTTGCTCCACTATGAACAGAATGAAATTAAGTTGAGGTAGTTTATTCTACCAGCCAAACTTTACTCGGAACATAATTTGTCTAAGACTCTCACTAGTGAATGCCACTGGGAAACTTCTATAGCAAAGACTAGATTCTTAACACAGATTCGCATTCTAAGACAAGTTTTCAAACTCTAAACAGTAGTAAACAAGACTTTGTGTGCTTCAGACAGGTTATATTAAAAAGTTTTTGATCCCTACACATTTTGTCTGGATAGCTTTTTTGTTTTTGTTTTTTTCAGCCATAGCAGACCTTTATTATTTGTCTGACTCAGGTCTTTCTTTTATAAAATCTCCTACTCACTAATATCCTCACACTAAGAAAATGGTTATGATCACTGAAAAGGCAGAATGGCACTGCGGGAGACCCTTCCCAGCTCCACTGGTACTACCCCAGAAAGGATGGCATGACATGTCTTCATCTAAGTCAACATAGAAGTGAGCAACTTCCTTCAGTTCACACACGGGCTGCAACCGGACTCATGAATTTACTGAATCTTTACATTACTAAGATAAAGTTATAAAAGAGAAATTCTATCTTCGTTGCAATTCATCATGATATAGTTTTAAAAAGATTCTTAGGACAGAGTACTAGGAATAAATGGAGACCACCCGGCACACAGTCCAATCTAACATTTTAGGCACGAACCTTACTTTGTTGGGCAGGGTTAGGCATGATATATCCTTCCAAGTGCAGTAGAAAAGCAGTCTTGGCATGTTTGGATATGTTGATTTGCATATACAGATTTTGTTTGTTTGTTTATCAAAGCTACATATTTGAACACAGCAGTCAGACAGACAGGAGTTTCCTTCAGGGAAAATGCACCTTAGTATTTTAACTTTGATATTTTACATGATACCAATTCCCACTCCCTTTTCCTTGTGATATTTACTAGCCTCCAGTGTCTACAGACACATCTAACTGGAGGAACTGACTCCTCCCGGGTAGTTTTTCAACAGTTCTGTGTTCTCCCAAACAAGAGCTGAAGCCCAAGTTTCTAAGCCTCATAAAACCACCAGTTACCATACCAAAGCCCAGCACACAGAGTGAGTTTCAGCCGCTGTCTCCGCTTTCCCTTTCGCAGCTATGTTATGGTGCTCTTGGGTTAGGATCACGCTCTCTGCTCTGCTTCCTCCTCAAGGGGAATGAACACGAATACGGAATAAGCCTTGCTGAAGTTGCAGGCGGAAAAGCTTGCAATTTGCAATGCGTAAGGCTGCACACGCGGTGCGGCGAAGGTCGGATGGAAGGAGTGGTTTAGTGTGGTGCCAGGTTCCGGTGCTTCTTTTAAACTCCCGCACGTAGTCATAATTGGTACCTAAGCCAGAGAAATAAGCAAGGGTGAGACAATGTGCCCAGAATCACCAGGAAACAGTTCCAAGAAAATCACCGTAACACTCTCACCTGTATCAAGATCACCAATAACATAAATACTGGCTCCTATAGGTACAGCTCCATAAACAAAAGATGAACTAGCGGGGATGCACAAATTCTGGTCGTTAAGATAGATCCACCTGAAAACAAAGACGGTGCACAAAATTAAGGAAATCAAAAAGATGACAACAATGTCTAGGAAGACTGACACAGAAAACTTGGTAAGTCATCATCAGTACCAGGCACCGTGCCAATCTCGACCCCACGTTCCACTGCCAGGTCACCACTGACACGCTGCCAGTTGCTAAACACAGGAGTTTTGTCTGCGCTAGAATGAAACACGTATTGAGTCATAAACAACATGTGCTTTCCAACCTGCTTCTGCTCAGTACAAGGTTGCAGAGATTCATCCAAGCTGTTGTTTGCATCTGTCATTCATTTGTTTATTTCTAAGCAGTATTCCATCTTATGGATGTACCAGAATTTGTTGGTTTTTCAGACAGGGCCTCCCTCTATTGCCTCAGGCTGGAGTGGAGTGGTGCAATTATGGTTCACTACAGCCTCAGCCTACCAGTTCAGGTGATCCTCCCACCCTAGGCTCCCAAGTAGCTGAGATTACAGGTGTGCACTGTCACGTTCAGCTAATTTCTGCTGCTGTTTGTTTTTTCTAAATAAAGACGGGATTTTGCCATGTTGCTCAGCTGGTCTTGATCTGCCCACCTTAGCCTCCCAAAATGCTGTATTACAGGCGTAAGCCGCTGAGCCCTCCCCAGAATTTGTTATTCATTCGCCTGTCGATGTTCCAGTTTTTGGCTATCATGAGTAAGGCTGTGAGGAACATTAGAGAGCGAGTCTTTTTTGTAAACTTATGAAATTGCCGGGCTATATGGTAAGGGTATTTTCTACCGGAAAAAAAAAAATGCCCCACTGCTTTCCAAAGTGTTGTACCATAATTGTGAATTCCAATTAGCAATGTATAAGAATTCCAACTGCTCAGTATTATTGTGAGACCTCAGGTCTCAGTATTATATTTTTAATTTTAGCTATTTCAATGGTGTGCACTTCCCTGAAGACTAATGAACATCTCTAGATATGCTTACTGGTCATTTTATGGATTTTTTTTTTTTTTTTGAGACACAGTCTCACTCTGTCGCTCATCTAAGTTGGAGTGCAATGGCGCAATCACAGCTCACTGCAGTCTCAATCTCTTGGGTTCTAGTGATCCTCTCACCTCAGCCTCCCAAGTAGTTGGGGTCACAGATGTGTACCACCACATCCAGCTAATTAAAAAAATTTTTTTTTCATACAGATGAGGTCTTACCATACAACCCAGGCTGTCTCAGGCTCCAGGGCTCAAGTGATCCTTCTGCCCTGGCCTCTTAGAGTGCTGGGACTACAGGTGTGAGCCACCAGCCCCAGCCCCATTTTATATTCTTTCATAAAATGTCTGTTCAAAGGTTTGCTCATTTTCAAACTGGGGGCCAGGTGTGGTGGCTCATACCTATAATCCCAATACTTTGGGAGCCTGAGGCAGGTAGATCACTTGAGCCCAGGAGTTTAAGACCAGCTGGGCAACATGGTGAAACCCTGTCTCTACAAAAACATACAAAATTAGCCAAGTATGGTGGCAACTGTCTGTAGTCTTAGCTACTCAGGAGGCTGAAGTGGGATGACTGCTTGAGCCAAGGAGGTCAAGGCTGCAATGAGCTGAGATAATGCCACTGCACTCCAGCCTGGGCAAAAGTGAGACCCTGTCTCCAAAAAAAAGATTAAAAAAGGATGTAACAAGACTGTCTCTACAAATACATTTTTTAATTGGGTTTAATGTCTTCTTATTGAAATATAAGATTCTTTATATCCCATGGATACAAATACTTTGTTATGTACATGTATTATGAATTTTTTTTGCCAGCTTGTAGGTTGCCTTTTCATTTTCTTAATGGAATCTTTTGAAGGACAGAAGTTTCTAATTTTGATGAATTCCAGGACATCCTTGTCTTCTTTTACAGTCATGGTTTCTGTGTCATTCTAGAAAATCTTTGTCTACCCTAATATTATAAAAATTTTTCTCCTGTGCTCTCTTCTGGAAATTTTACAGCTTTATCTTTTACATTTAGGACTATGATACATTTCAAGTTAATTTTTTGCGCCTGGTATGAATCACAGTTCACTTTCTTCCATACAGATAACTAGCTGTTCCAGCACCATTTGCTAAAGGCTTTTCTTTCCCCACTAAATTGCCTTGGCACCTCTGTTGAAAATCAATTTAATAACCACTAAAAGGATTTGAGGCTCTACGAGGAAGTGGTTGATCCCAGAGCTGAGGTAGAGAAAATACAAGATGGGCCTAGAGCATCCTGTTATGCCAGACAGAAAGTGCTTAAAAAAGGATGGGGGTGTGTCAAAGGACACGGAAGCCATGGTGAAGCAGCTCCTGACAGCTGAGGGTGCAACTATGTGAGCAAGAAAATCAATAATGATGGTGCTGAATTTATAATCCAGGGAATAAAATAAATACCCATGAATCCATATACTGTAAGTAACTGGAAAACATCAATAGGAAAAAGGGACGAGTTTCCTTTACAGAAAAATTCCAATTAATAAATGCAGAGGGAATGACGGAAACAAAATCACCATCAGGCAAACACCACAGTAATGACTTCTCCAGGCTAGATCTACCGATGGACGCTAACACGAGTGGCTGAGAGTTTAAGGAGAAAATGGTTTTGCAAATACTCATGTTATCTCCACCAAGATATTCATTAATTACAAAAACAAAAACAGTTAACTTTCTAGTGGAGAAATCTAACAGACACCACCTTACCCAAGCAATCAAGGTTAGCATCACCAGCAATAAGGCACATCAACGCTCTCCCTGACATGATGCAGAGAAGTGCATACCATGACTTCTGTGGTATTGCCAAACTGCATAACCTCAGTCTAATTGCAAGAAATCATTAGATAAATCCAAATTAAGAGATCCTACAAAAAAAAAATGGACCAATAATCTTCAAGAGTATGAAGGTCATGAGATTCATGGAAAGAATGAAGCAGCAGCACAGGTTAAAGGAGTCTAAGCAAACAGTATCTGAATGCAATGCAGGATCCTGGAGTGGATCTGGAAACAGGGAAAAAAGACATCAGAAGAAATGCTGGCGAAACTCCAGCAAGTCTGCAGTTTACTTAATAATGCTGGACAATGTAAATATCCTGGTTTTTATGCTTGTACTGCAGTCATGTAAGATACTAACACCAGGGGAAGCTGAGTGAATGGCCTATGGAAATGGGAATACTTTGACTATTTTTGCGACTTTTCAACAAGTCTACAATATTATTCCAGTGTAAAATTTTCTTTCTTCTTTTTTTTAAAAAAGAGTAAATCTATACCCTGCTATGTAAGAATAATGTTCGAGGGTAAATGAATGATTGTCTGTTAACAGCTAACAGGCATAGCCATGTCACAGTGGACTTCAGTAGGACCTTGGGAATTCATCTAAATGGTCTTCAGAGTTGCCAAGGTCCAGGCCTATAGTCACTGGAGCACACAGTCATATGGCCATCACTCCATCATCTCTAACTTTATGCTGCGAAGCAGCCAAGGCATCTCAATGTCAAACATAAATGTACAATTATTTCCCGAAGACCACCACTTTTATTTCAATGAACACTCTTCCTAGACTCTTCTAAAGCAGGTAGCTTCCACATTTAGAATTCCAAGAAACACAAAAGCCTAATGATTTGTCCAAGATCACAGGACAACTCAGAAACAAAGCTAAGCACCACACTTCTAAAATCATTAATCTACCATTTGATTCAACTAACATTTGAATGTTGATGGGTTGAAAGAAAGTGTTTGAAAAACAAAAGAAAACATAGCTTTCTCTAAAGGCAGCCTGACCGGGGCAGCTCTGGGTAGCTAAACTAGAGAAAACATAGCCATCTTTCTGGCTACAGAACTCAGGAATCTGGAAAAGGGATCTTGGGGCAACCAGGATCTCCAAAGTGTGAGTGAAAAACCTGAGAAAGGAGAGAGGTCCAGAAGCACCCCTCAATTGGAGCATATCCACTCATCTCAAGTATTCAACTGACCCTGGAACCATGTATGCTTATGACTGAGGCTTCGAGAGCTGCACTGGGAGTTCAGCTGCCACCCGTGGCAGGTGGCGTGGCTTGCAACTTAAGTCTCACCAAGCCCATTGCCCACTAAAACTCAGCAACACTCTAAAGCAATATAAGAAAATTCAGGCTGGGCGCAGTGGCTCACACCTGTAATCCCAGCACTTTGGGAGGCCGAGGTGGGCAGATAACTTGCAAGAGTTTGAGACCAGCCTGGCCAACACAGTGAAACTCCATCTCTACTAAAAATACAAAAAAATTAGCTGGGTGTGGTGGCACGTGCCTGTAATCCCAGCTACTCAGGAGGCTGAGGAAGGAGAACTGCTTGAACCCAGGAGGCAGAGGTTGTAGTGAGCCAACATTGTAGCATGGCACTCCAGCCTGAGAGACAAGAGCAAAACTTGGCCTCAAAAAAATAAAAATTCAAGGCTTCAAAAACATAATAGTAACCATGTCCAGGATCCAGTCCAGAATTACTCAACAAAAGAAGAGCCAGAAAAATGAGAACCCATTTCTTAAGGGAGTAAACAATCAATAGACGCTGACTCTTGAGATGACTCAGATGCTGAAATTAACAGGCAAGGACTTGAACATGACTACCGCAGTGATGCTCAGGAAGGGAAAGAAAAATGTGTTTGTGATGGAAAGATACATTTCAGCACAGAAAATTTAAAAAAAAAAAAACCACACACATATTAGAATGGATGACATAATATTTGAAATAAAAAATTCACTGGATGGAGGTAACAAAAGAAAGCAGCAGCAAACTTGAAGACAGAGCAACGGAAACCATCCAATCTGAAGAAGTAAAAATCATATTGCAGACTGCATGGTAATGAAAATAAAACATATCAGTCCGTCCAGGTAGAGTGGTGCTCGTGGAAAGATGAAAGCTTTCGCTATGTGCATTAGAAAGGCAAAAGATCTACCATGACTAACCTAAAATTCTACCTGAAGAAGCTAGAGAAGAGCAAAAGAAACCCAAGGTAAGAAAAAGAAAGCCCAAAAACAAACTAAACAAACATTTTGGAATTGATAACATAGTACTTGAGCTAAAAAATTCACGAGATTTTCTGAGATCCATTTTGCTTTTCTACTTTTTCTAAGTGAATTAAGTGGGGACGTGATAGGCATCATCTTTCCTGCATTTTCTAGTCTTTGATGGTGGCCTAATTTTTGCAAATTCCCCCAGGATGCACTATTGCTTCTGGTTTTCTATCCTGGTAGGAAAGGAAAGTTCCAGGGACTTCCACTTAGCCCTTCTTGTCATAGTGGCCCCCAATCCATACTGGTCAGAGAAACAGTAAGGTGATTTTGCCAGTTGTCAGGTAAGTCTATTCTAGTTATACATTCAGGAATCAAAAGAGGAAACACAGATCTTAACTTCAAAGAACAGTTAACATGTATATTGTAAAAAATCAAAGTAGAGGGGCATCTAGGCTGAGCGAATGCATGGAGGCAGCAAACACAAGAGGCTGTAAAACGTGAGGTGTGGAATAGCACATGTGAAAGAAACATACTGAAAAAGGGTGAAACTTTTTCTTCACCTCCAATCATGGAGAACCCTAAGTAGGGGGCTAAGTACTATTACCTTTATTTCGTAAGCAGTGGGAAACAGTCAAGAATTTTGAGCAGGGCAACCAAAAACTCTGAGCCAAGTTTTTGTCAGATTCATCTTTCCAAACCACAAGCAGGTAGCTGCACTGGCAAGGCCGGCCAGGGGCTAATGACACTACACAGACGGAGGAGTGACTGTGAGGGTAGCGGCGGGGCAGGGAAGGGGGAAATGTGAAGAATGCTACTGAGATTTTAAAAAGGACCAGACCTGGCAACTGAGGAGTTGCACAGTACAAGAGAGAAGCTAAGATGATTCCTTTTTTGTTGAGACAGGGTCTTGCTCTGGCACTCAGGCTGGAGTGCAATGGCATGATCATGGCCCATTGTAGCTTCCACCACTTCCCAGGCTCAGGTGATCCTTCTGCCTCAGCCTCCCGAGTAGCTGGGACCTCAGGCATGGATCGCCATGCTTAGCAAAGTTTTAAATTTTTTTGTAGAGATGAGATTTCACTATGTTGCCCAGGCTTGTCTTGAATTCCCAGGCTCAAAGAGATCCTCCCACCTGGGTCTCCCAGGGTGCTGAGATGGTAGGCGTCAGCCACTGCGCCTGGCCAAGAGCATGGACAATGGGGAGGACAGTAGTGTTACTAACAGAATAGGGGCACAGGAACACAAATAGAAAAACTGTCATTCTGGGTATATGAAGCTGTTGCTCTGACTTGGTAATATGTTATGGCAATTTCTTTGCTTTCCTTTCTATCAAAGAATTTTGCTTTTATTCAGAAAAACAGAATAGAGTAAGATATGGCTTTTTTCCAGGAAAGTTTTAACCTAAAAATAGGGAACAAAGACAGGAAAGACAAGAGATTACTTAAAAACAATCCACATGGTGTCCAATTGAATATGGACTGCTCATCCGGCAACAACGGTTTCCACAGTGTGCCATTGTAACGTATTTGCATCTGATCTTTTCAGAAACGAACTACTCCTACATGTTCTTTTGCTCTGTAGATAGTTATAGGAAAGCCCACATTTTAAGTCAAGCTAGTGTGGTAGTTGGAAAGGTGGAGTCTGGGGCCAGAAGGCCTGTGTTCACTTCCCATCTCAGCTCCTTGTTCCTTGCGTGTCCGGGGGCACATCACTCACCCTCTCTGTGCTGTGATTTCCTCATATGGAAAATAGGAATAGTAATAGTATCTACATACACTTCAGAGTGCTGCTTTGAAGATTAAATCACTACATGGCATTTGGTGTTATATGTGTGTTTAATATTATCTAAACATGTTAGAATCTTATATTGATAAATGAACAGCTTTCTTCATTCTATCTACAAACTAACACTGGGGAGCTTAGAAATAAGGAACTGAACATACATAAACTTTATTTGGAAGTACTTTTATTTATTTATTTTGAGACAGGGTCTTACTCTGTGCCCAGGCTGGAGTGCAGTGGTGCAATCTCAGCTCACTGCACCCTCCACCTCCTGGCTTCAAGCAATTCCTGGGCCTCAGCCTCCTGAACAGCTTAGACTACAGGAGTGTGCCACCATGCCTGGCTAATATATACATATATTCCGTGCTTTTAGTAGAGGCGGGGTTTCACCATGTTGGTCAAGTTGCTTTAGAACTCCTGGCCTCAAGTAATCCACCTTCGTGATCTGTCCGCCTTGCAAAGTGTTGGGATTACAGGTGTGAGCCACCATGCCCGGCCTGGAAGTGCTTTTAGACAGCAAGGAAGGAGCAACACTCTTATGTTTAATTATTATGAACTCAAAGCAAGCAATAGTTATTTCAAAAGCTTATCCACCACAAATATGTAAAAACCTGATAGACTGGGCATGGTGGCTCACACCCATAATGTCAGCACTTTGGGAGGCTGAGGCAGACAGATCACGAAGTCAGAAGTTCGAGACCAGCCTGGTCAACACAGTGAAACCCCGTCTCTAATAAAAAAACAAAAATTAGTCGGGCATGATGGCATGCGCCTGTAGTCTCAGCTACTCAGAAGGCTGAGGCAGGAAAATCACTTGAACCTAGGAGGCGGAGGTTGCAGTGAGCTGAGATCACGCCACTGCACTCCAGCCTGGGCTAAAGAGCAAGACTTTATCTTAAAAAAAAAAGTTTAACAACCTGATGGAATATAAAGGTCCTAAAAATTTATAGCATATCAAGGGCACTCTGAGGAATTTTATAGCCAGATTTAAATCTTACACAATCAAAATAGGGACACGAAATGGTAAAAACAAAAGCAAGCTTGACTCCTCCAGCAAGCGAGTTACTAGCTCATGCTCTCTAAACAGTAATTCAGTCATTATGAAAATAATTCAGTCAGTATTTTATCAGAAACCAAACACTCTGGCAACTGACTGTTTTGTTTGTTTGTTTGTTTGTTTTTTTGAGACAGAGCTTCTGTCTTGTTACCCAGGCTGGAGTGCAATGGCGCGATCTCGGCTCACTGCAACCTCCGCCTCCCGGGTTCAAGCAATTCTCCTGCCTCAGCCTACCGAGTAGCTGGGACTACAGGCGTGCGCCACCATGCCCAGCTAATTTTTGTGTTTTTAGTAGAGACGGGGTTTCACCTTGTTGACCAGGATGGTCTCGATCAATTGACCTCCTGATCCACCCACCGCGCCCTCCCAAAGTGCTGGGATTACAGGTGTGAGCCACCACGCCTGGCCACAACTGACTGTTAATGAAATTGGTCAGACTGCCTTGACATTCATTTGGGCAGGAAATATATATATATTATATATGTATATTTTTGAGATGCAGTCTTGCTCTATCACCCAGGCTGGAGTGCAGTGGCACAATCTTGGCTCACTGCAACCTCTGCCTCCTAGCTTCAAGTGATTCTCCTGCCTCAGCCTCTTGAGTAGCTAAGATTACAGGTGTGCACCACCATGCCTGGCTAATTTTTGTATTTTTAGTAGAGACGGGGTTTTGCCACGTTGGTCAGGCTGGTCTCGAACTACTGACCTCAGGTATCTGCCCACCTCGGCCTATCCGAAGTGATGGGATTACAGGTGTGAGCCACCACGCCCAGCCTGGGCAGGAAATTACTGTTAGACTTCATCTTTTGGCAGTTATCCCTGGCAGTCATGTATCAAGAAAGGTGAAATGTAGGGAAGTCTGAAAATCTGCCCCACAGCAAATATCCTCTAAACTGCTCTGAGTCTAATAAATTTTCCTAAGATAGGCTATCCCTATAATTACAAAAAAAGGCTATGCAAATATCCTAAATTTAAAATACAAGTTGGGTAACATTTAAATGATTTTCCAACATCTTGGTACTGCTCACTGCCCCAATCTAAAATAGCATGAAATTAAACATTATGTTATAGCACCCTCTTCTGGTAACACGACTGAAATACTCTAATAAAATTAGGTTTAGGATAGCAATCTCCCCTTAGGATTTAAACATATTACTGCAATGAAAACACTGTTTGGTGGTTACAACAATAAAACGTGTGGGGAAAGAGAGAAGAGATGGAGAAGGATGTTATCTACAAGACATATGTGGCACTTGTCCGAGGCTTTAAGAATCTCAGACACCATGTCTCAGTCACTTAACATTTTACCCAACATCCACACAGGCAGGCAGGATGTTGGAAGCCAGGATACAGAACCGACAAGAGTGGACCTTGCCCTGACGTTGCCAGCAGTTAACAGTTACACAACCCCAGAGAGAGACTTGTCTGGAGGGCAAGGGATCAAAGATCAAGGGATTTAAATCAGACTAGGAGGCATGAGAAGGCTTTCTCTGGGTTTTGATAACTGAGCAGTTTTGAAAAAGGCCAGGTTAACTGGATGGATAGAGGGAAGGGAACTTTTAGGCAAGAAATGGCATAAGAAACACAGAGCGGAGACAATCATACATAGTTGCAGGGGAAAGTGGCTCAGTGTAAAGCATCTGGGTCAGTAGGAGAAAAAGCAGACAAAGGCCGTAACATAAAAGGCCATATATGCTAAGTTAAGGAGTTTATTTATTTATTTATTTTTGGAGAACAGGGTCTCATGTTGCCCAGGTAAATCTCTAACTCCTGGGCTTAAGCAATGTTCAGTTTCTACCTCCCTAAATGCTGGGATTACAGGTGTGAGCCACCACGCCCAAGAAGTTAAGGGGTTTTAAAATTTCTCCTAAAAGCTATAGGGAGCCAATGATTTTAAGCAACTAAATGTCAAGATCTGATCTAAATGTTAGAGACGTTTTCTATTTAGAGACATTTTAAATTACCAACACTTCTGAAGTCAATGAATAAATATCTAGTATGCATCAGACACATCTCCTAAACCCATAATTCAATAAAGTAACTGAAAACAAAACTACATAAAGCTAAAATGCACTTTAATAGCACAAAGAAAAAGTTGCAGAAGCCACATGAAATCATTCTTAGTTACCTTTTAAACTCGTCATGGTAGAACTCAGACTTGCAAGTTACCATCTCACCACCCTGGATGTCCTCACGACTTCTGACTCCCCCAAACACATACAGCTCCATGGCAACTCCACAGGCCACGGCTCCAAACCTGAAAGGTCACACATAGCGTATCAGACACAAGCTGATCAATGCGAGACCTGGCTCCCGCGTTCCTCTTATGCTGGTTTAACTCTGCAGCATTACTATGTGGGCCTTCCTTTCTCAGGAAATGCCAAGTCAAAGAAAAGGTTACTAGGAAAGAAAAGAACAAGAGCCAGGCAGGGTAATGTGCTCCAGCCCCAATGGACAGCAAGGGAATCTACACAGTCCACACCCATATCCACGTACCTCCTCTCTTTCAGTGGACATATGGCAGTCCACTGCTGGGTCCTGGGATCGTAGCATTCCACAGATTCGAAAAGCTTTCCATAGGAGCCTCCACCCATGGCATAGATTTTCTTTTTCATAGCTGCATAGCAGCCAATCTGAAAGGGGAAAACAATAGGGGAGAGGCGACATTTCTCATTCAGGTCAGGTGAATACATACTAACTTCTCCGGAGCATACTTAAAGATATTTAGGAAGGGGTTTGCATTCTAACAGTAAAACGATGGTGGTTTTCAATATTACAACACCGGACTTTAAAAATGAGAAGAGCTAAGTAAGACACTTTTTGTTAGTCTTCAGAAAAGGAGCTCTTACTTCATCCGATAGCATTTCACTAAGTGAGGGAAATTAAAAAGCCTTATTTTAATTTATGTATTTATTAGAGACAGGGTCTCATTCAGTTGCCTTCGCTGGAGTACAGCAGTGTCATCATAGTTCACTGCAGTTTCAAACTCCTGGGCTCAACAGATTCTTCTGCCTCAGTCTCCTGAGTAGCTGGGACTACAGGTGCGCCCCACTATGCCTGGCTAACTTTATTTAAAACTTTTTTTTTGCAGAGATGGGGGATCACTTGAGCCTAAGAGTTCAAGACCAGCTGGGGCAACATGGTGAAACCCTATCTCTACTTTAAAAAAAAACCCAAAACCCAAAAATTAGCTGGGTGTGGTGGTGCGCACCTGTAGTCCCAGCTATTCATGAGGCTGAGGTGGGAGGATTGCTTGAGGCAGAGGTTGCAGTGAGCCAAGATGGCGCAACTGCACTCTAGCCTAGGCAACAGAGTGAGACCCTGTCTCAAGAAAAACAAGAGAGACAAAGAGAGTGAGTACAAGAGGTAAAGAAAGAAAGAAAATTGGCTAGGAAGATGTGGCTGTGGCACCATTTGTGCACCCCAATGTGGGGCTTCACACACAGCGGTGCTGTGCAGCGCCCCCTTCAGGGGAAACTCTTACACATGCTCACTTCCGTGTCTTGGTGTGTGGCTGATGACAGTGAAGCCAAACCACCAAAAATGACAGAATTCTATGACGTTAATTCTTTTAACACTATCAGTTATATTAAAGGTTTATTCAGGATATGAAGAAACATTACGTTTAAAATCCAATGTGTACACCAACTAGTTACCATAAAATGTGGTCCTCACCTTTCTGACCATGGTCAAATCAGGTTGCTTTGTCCAGGTTTTAGAATAAATATCATAACGCTCCATGGAAATCAGCTCCCTTTCACCATCCTCTCCTCCCAAAATGTACAGCATCCCATCTATCTCCACAATTCCAAAGTTATGTCTTGCCTGAAATGACATCAGTGATCCCTGAACACACTGGGCCAATCATCATATATTTAATAACAATTACAGAGACATTAAGATGGCAACAACAGACACTGGGGACTCCTAGAGCAGGGAGGCAGGGAGGGGAGAAAGGGCTGAAAAACTAAAGACTGGGTAAACGCTCAGTAACTGGGTGACGATTGACCTCACTTCGAACGTCAGCATTATGCAATATACATAAGCAACAAACCTGCACATGCACCCCGAGTCAAAAATAAAAATTGAAATCATTTTTAATAATAGTATCTCTTTCCCCCAGTGTTCCAGCAAGGAATTCCATGTTCAAAACCATTTATTTCTCCAAGTAATGCTTCTTAAAGATTTCTGGCCTCCTTAGCAGCCCACCCTTCCAGCATAACAGTCAGAGAAGCCAAAGCTAGTAATTTCTCAAAGCAAGGTTCTGAAATACACAGTGAATTCACCAGAACATCCTTTTTAACCCATAATAGTTTACAATAAGAAAACTGTTCCCTCTGGTTCAATACAATTATTTTTGCATGGCAATGGGCAGTGTTTTCAAGTTGACGTGGGAAAGGCTAGTAAAAACCACAGCAGAAAAGGCTGTCTGTGTGTGGCTGGGAGAGGCAGCAGGGAGGACAGGGTTGGGCCAACGCTTTTTGGGATTACAGAAGCCCTAAGTGTTTCATGTCTGTTTGTCAACAAACATTTATGTTGTGACCCCTGGGTGGCAAGCACGATTCTACTGCTGAAAATGAAACACTGACCAGAACAGACGTAATTCTCAGCCATCAAAGAGCTTATGTGAAAAACTTTAAATGCCTGGTCCATGAGAGGGTGAGACGTGGTATGAAGATGGAGAGCTGAGAGGCAGGAGGGAGGTCCACTAAGAAGGTGCATTGAGCAGGCCATGCTGGCATCTGCAGTGGGCAGCACAAGCCCCAAGGCCAGGGCGAGGGCATTCCTGGAAGGTTTCAGAAACTCAAGGAGGGCAGAATGAGCGAGGACCAGGAAGGGGAGGAGAGCCGGGCACTAGAAGGGGAGGCTGGAGCGTATGAGAGGGGAGGTTTGGGAGGGCTGCTGCTTCTTCCCTACACTCGGACACAAAACAAACAGAAGCACTGAGGGGAAAGAGGAACACATCAACCAACCAAACCAGTGTTTTACCTCGTTCATGGGTGGCAATGCTGTCCATGTATTTGCATCTGGATCATATTTTTCTCCTGAGCTCAGGGTCTGCTTATTTTCATCTTGGCCTCCGAATACAAACAAAAATCCTTCTGCAAAGATCAAAGGAAATAAAAGAAATGACATGTGAGTCTTCAACACCCATAAACGCCATAGCGTATAGAAATAGCATCTGAAGAAACTCTCTGACGACAATAATGTTCTCTTTGGATCCAGTACTCTTATTACATCCCATTGGATCCTTGGTGATGGAGCCAAACCTGTGACTCACTTTGACCATTTTGCTTCCCTCACTAAGTCTTTGAGTGGATTTCCACTACCCAACAGTGTAAAAGGAAGCCTGATGCCATCCACTTAGTCACCAGGCAACTCTGGGCCATCTCAGTTTATCTATTCTATTCCCTCCCAGCCTCTGTGATTGCCATACAACTTCTGCACCGCAATGCACATCTGTCCATCAAGACCCCAGGATCACCTAGATCTGAAGCACCTGTGTGGACTTTCTATTCAAAACAGGATCTAACAGCAACTCAACTTCTTATTCCATGTAATGGTGTAATAGGTCATTCTTCTGCAAAAAGCACCTAATTTGCTGGATAAAACATTTAAAAAATAATCTTAGCTGGGTGGTGGTGGTTCACATATGTAACCTCAGCACTTTTAGAAGCCAAGGTACAAGGACTGCTTGGGCCCAGGAGTTCAAGACCAGCCTGGGCAACATAACAAGACTTCATCCCTACAAAAAAAAAAAAAAAAAAAAAAAAAAAAAAAAAAAAAAAAAAAAAAAAAAAAAAAAAAAAAAAAAAAAAAAAAAAAAAAAAAAAAAAAAAAAAGATGAAATTAGCCAGACATTGTGGTATTTGCCTGTAGTCTCAACTACTCAGGAGGCTGAAATGGGACGATCACTTGAGCCCAGGAGTATGCGGCTGCAGTGGGCCGTGATCATGCCATTGCACTCCAGCCTGGGCAACAGAGTGAGACCTTGTCTCAAAAATAACAATAATAATCTTCTTAGAAGAGGAGATGTCAACAAGACAAGGCAAAACTGAAGGGAAAATTAGGACCTACAGAGGTTATCAAGCATGAAAACCATTTTACTCTGAGGGCATCTGCCAATCAAGGAATATGTAAACCTTTTGTCCTGGGGATAAAAAGAGGAAAGTCTAAGCTCCAGGTTCACAGAAAATGTGGCTTCTGGCAGGAGAGCCTCTCCAAAGTCTATGCCGTCAGGATGAAGGCCAACCAGAATTTGCACTCACATTTAAATCCCTTTGCTACCTAGGAACTGTGAGCCTTGAACTTGATTTACAGTTAATACCAAATTAGCAGGGTTTTCAGGCAGCTGGCAGAAACAAACGCAAAACTTCTACAGAGGAAAGGATCTTAACCTAAGCCTTAGATTCTAACATCCCAGGACTGTAGCAGAAAGTTACTGCTACAAATAATTTTTTTGATTTTTTTTTCCTCATTCTGTTGCCCAGGCTAGAGTACAGTTGCGCGACCACAGTTCACTGCAACTTCTGCCTCCTGGGTTCAAGCGATTCTCCTGCCTCATCCTCCTGAATTCTGGGATTACAGGTGCATGCCATCACACCCAGCTATTTTTTATTTTTGTTTTTGTTTTTAGTAGAGATGGGGTTTCACCATGGTGGCCAGGCTGATTTCAAACTCCTGACCTCAAGTGATCCACTGTGCCTGGCTGCTATGAATAATGTTTAATGAAACAAGCAGCATCCAGCCACAGGTATCAGATATACCAAAAATCAGACTCCAAGAAAAGACCAGTGGAAGCAGATCATAGGAAATAGTCTTGCAAAGATTTAAAATATTATAGTAACCAGAAAGATTGTATTTTTTCAAGTTGGATGATAAAGAATAAAGTCTAAAATTTATTTTTTAAAAAAAGATAATTTTTAAAAATACTTATCATGTTTAAAAAAATAAAAATTACTTGAAGATAACTTCAGGTAACATGGAACTATAGAAATAGGAATGGATTTGAAAGTAATGGTGGATTAAGTTATTTTCCTGTAAAAAGACAAGAACTTGCAGAAATTTTTAAAAAAAGGATAAATAGCAGATTCATCAGAGTTAAGGAGAAAAGTCATTGAGTAGAAGAGAAATTAAAAGACAATAATCAACAGAATAGCACAGTGAGACAAAAAGATGAAAAACAATAAGAAAATCTTAAATACACACCAGAGAAGACATTTTTTAGACTCACAACTGACTTAACAATAACGGAAGCCAGAAGTCAGTGGAATGACTTCAATGTGCTAAAAAATAATAAATACCAAACTGAAGTGCTATCCTCAGCAAAAACATCCTTTAAAATGAAGACAAAATTATGACATTTGCAGGCAAACAAATCTTAGAGTTATCCACCAAAAGATCCACATTAAAGGAAATACAAAAAGATGAACTTGAGAGAGAAGGGAAATTATCCTAAGGTGGAAAGTCTGAGGAGTTACGAAGGAAGAACAAAGAAAGTGGCCAATCTGAATAAACACTTTCTACCTACTTACCTGCCTACCCGTCTGTCTATCAATCAATCATCTATCAACCTACCTGTCTGTCCATCTGTCTGTCTGTCCATCCATCCATCCATCCATCCATCCAACATACATCAAAAAAACACATAGTGTGTATACAGTAGCTCCCCCTTATCTGAAGTTTTGGTTTCTCTGGTTTCATCACTCATAGTCAACTGCAGTCTGAAAACAGGTGGCTTCAGTAAAGTAAGATATTTTGAGACAGAAAGACCACATTCACATAACTTTTATTACAGTATATTGTTATCACTGTTTTATTATTAGTTATTGTTGTTAACCTTTTACTGTGCTGGACTTAATCGTGGGTAGGTATGTACAGTAAAAACACACAGTATGTACAGGGTATGGAACTGTCCATGGTCTCAGGCATCCACTGGGGGTCTTGGAACGCATCCCCCATGGACAAGGGGGATCTACTGTACATATTTCTTAGTAATAATGCATTTTAATGCTGTAAGACTGTGGAACATGGAAAATGAAGTGAAACTATCCTGAAGAGAACACAGGTACTGACTAACTTCAGACTTTGCTAACTTAAGACAGGCTGTAATTTCTAAGGTAATCTTCCCAAAGGACTATTATTAACAAGAATCTAAGTTCCAAACTGAGGAGGGAGAAAAACTGAATGGTCAAAATCAATTTTTAAAAAAGGCAAGAAAAGAAAGAAACAACGCAGGATGGACAAATGGAGGGACCTCTTCATTCACTCACTTCCGTTTCCATCAATTCTACCATACACAGCTGCTCCTTCCATTTCTAGGTTTCTGAAACACCAATCCCTCTAGGAAACTTTCAACAATCAGCGTTACAGGAGCCTTAGTGATAGTTGTGTATGTGTGAAAATTAGAAATATGTGCATATATTTTGGGGGGAAATGTAAGGGAGCTAATTCTGAGAAGATGCAACAGGGAAACTAGACCTACATCCTGCAGCTACACTACTCTGCCCAACTCTTCATTACTGACAACAACTTTAATAATTTCAGGACTCATAAAACGACTCCACTTCTATACTATGGTAGAGACTTGACCATTTCTCTGATACGGTGTGTACAGTATAGCTTTAAAAATGTTATAACCTGGGCAACACAGTAAGATCCCATCTCTACAAAGAAAACTTAAAAAAATTTAAAGATAATGTTGCTGGGCAAGCAAAGACAAATAAGGACTGCAGGAGGGCTGCTGATCATAATTAGAATGACGTGAGATGACGTTTATCAGGTGAACAAGCGGGAAGGACCACGGCAACAAGAAGGGCAGCAAGCAAAGGTGACGCCTCAATGGCCATCTTTTCTATCAGCCCCTTAAGGGAGAGCTTTGGATAAGTAGAGCAGTTTCAAACTTGCAAAGGTCAAGTAAAACATCTTCTGTAGTAAATAACTTTAAGCCATTGCCAATTTAAGTAGCATTTCAAAAGTCTCATCACTGTTTTTCTGAGACAGGGTCTCACTCTGTCACCCAGGCTGGAGTGCAGTGGTGTGATCATGGCTCACAGTAGGCTCGATCTCCTGGGCTCAAGTGATCCACCCACCTCAGTCTCCCAAGTAGATGGGACCAGGAATGCGGGCCTCCCTGCCTGGCTAATTTTTTTTATTTTTAGTAGAGACGGTTGTCTCTCTGTTGTCCAGGCTGGTCTTGATCTCCTGGGCTCAAGCGATCCTCTCACTTCAGTCTCCCAAACTGTTGGGATTATAGGTGTGAGCCATCGTGGCCAGCCTTTTATAATTACATATCGTAATTCTAAGCTGCATGAATTTCAAAGATGGGACTATCACGGTGCAAATAAACGTTGTATTCCAGGTGTGTCCTCACAGCTACTGCACGGTAAGCATCACTGAAGCTTGCTGTCCTGACATGAAGTCATCAAATAACTGCTCCTCCAATAGTTCTTAAAAGCAGCTATGTGTTAAAGATCTGGGGATAATAAGACTGACGGAAGATACTGTTTTCCTAACCATAGTCTCAAAAGCTAGAACTACACTAAAAATGTAGAGATAATAAAATTGTATTGTTAAAGGGTTCTGAGACATTCCTTACAACCTTGAGATTACACATTACTTGATATGATGTTTAAGAAAATTTGCCACAGAACGGTACCTGCTGAGAGAACTCCATGGTTAATTCTCGGCATGCTTAAAGGGGCCAGTTCGATCCAAAGCTGCCTATTGGGGTCATAGAGAGGGCACATGCACCGCATCGCTGCTGTGGGTTTCCGTGAACTAAGGAAGTAAATAATTGATCAGCAGTTAATGTGTTTCATACACTTCTTATAAGCAGCCAACACTAGTTTTAGTGCACTAAAGAATGTTTAAAATATTTTAAAAATCAAATGCAATGATGCTTTAGATACTGAAAAACATTATAAATTCTTGTCTACATGGAACTACCTCTTCCCATATACCAGTTTTCAAACAACTCCCACTTCATACTTACACCCTCTCTTCCCCACCAACGGTCACGATGCACTCGGAGTAGCCCCGAGGTTTGAAGTTGGCCAGCATCGCCTCTCCTTGCTGCGGCTGGCTGAGCGGTATATTGCTACACTCTTTGACAATTTCTCGTACTAATGGTTCATTTAGCATCTGTTCCCGCAAATAACTGGAGTCCAACCCTGAAACCCACAGAGCTGACATAACATCCTTCATGTGGACCTGCAGAAGAGGGGAAAAAAGATGGGCGAAAACAATGGAAAATGCAACGCATCATTTTTAGAATCTACATTTTCTACCTCATGGAAAACAAACTGTTACATATTCAGGTTATTACCAGGTAAGTGAGATGCGCCCACGCTGCTTGAATGTCTTCTCCTGGCCCTGACTGTCTACTTCCCAGAATCTTGGTAAGTAAAAGTTTAATTTTTTTTTTTTTTTTAAGAGACGAGGTTTCACCATGTTGGCCAGGCTGGCCTTGAACTGCTGACCTCAGGTGATCCGCCCACCTCGGCTTCCCAAAGTGCTTGGACTACAGGTGTGAGCCACCGTGCTTGGCTGTAAAAGTTTAATTTTTAAAAATCATCAGGGGTCGGGTGTGGTGGCTCACACCTGTAATCCCAGCACTTTGGGAGGCCGAGGTGGGTGGATTGTGAGGCCAGGAGATCAAGACCATCCTGGCCAACATGGTGAAACCCCGTCTCTACTAAAAATACAAAAATTAGCTGGGCGTGCCTATAGTCCCAGCTACTCCGGAGGCTGAGACAAGAGCATCACTTGAACCCAGGAGGGCTGCAGTGAGCCAAGATCACGCCATGGCACTGCAGCCTGGCAACAGAGTAAGACTCTGTCTCAGAAAGAATATATAATAAAAAATAAAAATAAATAAAAATTAACAGTTTATTTGAGGTATCACTGCAAAGTTTCAAGCAGCTTCCTTTACACCTTAAAGGATTCCCATTTCAAAAGGAAAAGATAGGAAAAAAATGGCTATAATTTGCTTTACTTCACACATTTGGATATGCCATGAGTTAAATCATGTTTACACAAATATTTTATACAGTAATAGCTCAATACGATTCAGTAAACTTAAATGATATATCAACATTAATATCACAAAAAAAATACAAAACCAAAGTTTAAAAAGATCCTGAGTACGATATAATCATTTCTGCTGTAATTACTGTTCAAAAATACCAACATGTCTAATGTGAATTAAATACTTTTGTTGTTCAATCACTAAATTTGAATCAACTGAAGTATTTTACAAATGTAAAATAAAACACTGTAATTAGTTTTATTAATTGGTATATTCAGAAGATTTTTCTTGGTTTTGAAATAAGCACTTTAGAGTCATTTTAGGGTATACTCTTCTATACTATGAGTTTTAAAAGTCAACTGTCTTTACAGCATAAACTTTAGATTGACCAAAGGACAAAGAACCTGCCTCATTTTCCCAGCTGCCAGCCAACCTTAACGATCCTCTGCTTTCAGGCAAGAAGAGCCAGCATGGAAGCTGGGGGAGGAGCAGCATGCTCCTCCCGAGTCTTGGTGAGTGGGAGCACACTGAAAATTTTTCTAATTTTTTTTTACCTCCTTTAACAATTTCCCCAACTAACATGAAAAGCAGAACACTACCTGTCCTAACTAAAACAATTACTACAAACATGGTTTCTAAACATACATACTTTTGGGCTTACAGAATTCAAAAACTTCTAAGACGATCATCAAAATTTAATAGTCAAATTTTAATTTACAAAAACAATTAACAGTACAAGCATACATTTTGAGAGCCACTCTCTAACATCTAATATATTTCTTATTTTGAAAACAGTAATTGGAGCTAGTGTCTTATTTATAATAATCAGACATAAAAATAAAGTCCTGGCTGGGCACAGTGGCTCACGCTTGTAATCCCAGCACTTTCGAAATCTGGAGTGGGAGGACTGCTTGAGCCCAGGAGTTTGAGACCAGCCTGGACAACATAGCAAGACTCTGTCTCTACAAAAATCAAACGATTAGCTAGGCATGGTGGCACACACCTGTGGTCCTAGCTACTCGGGAGGCTGAGGGGAAGATCACTTGAGCCAGGAAGGTTGGCGCTGCACTGAGCTATAATTGTGTCACTCTGGCCACTGAGAGACAGATTGAGACCCTCTACCTGCCAAAACCCTGGAGTCTGTGACTTTGTTCCCTCCTCCAAGGTATTCGCAATTTGTATCGAGAGGCTGATATTCTCTAAGGCCCTCTTTTCAGGCTGTCACTCCCAGAACCTTCCCTCCTGAAACTGCACTGCCACACAAACTCCAGAGCTTGCCTGCTTTCTCTCAAGTGGTGTCAATGACACCCGAAGCACCTCAGGCCCATGGCCCTCACACCTCTGCCAGAGTTCCACATGCCTCCCCTCGCCTGCTGCAGGCACCTGAGGCCTGGCAAGGGCTAGCCTTGTGATGTAGTCAGTCAGGATGCTGCAAGCAAGGGCGGGGATGATGCATTTCTATAATCTCCAGCTCAAGCTTCAAATGCATTTTCCCATCAAAAACAACATAAAAAGGACACTACGCTCCTTACAAGGGTTAATATTTTCAGTGATATGTTGTGTGGCATGGGCTTTTGCAGACTGGTCTGAAAAACCAACTGCTTTCATGATATACGGGAACACCTTTTACAAGTATCTTTCAGATCACTGTTTTTTAAGTCTTTCATGTTGAAAAAGAAAAATAAAACAATTATAATTTGAATTAAAAAGAAATAAAAAGGCAAACTGGACCGTATTATAAATGACAGGTACCTTTCTTATTTCTGTATCATGTGCTATCCATCGAATTACTGCTTCAAAGACATATCTTTCATTGCCAACATTTAACTTCTCAAGGGAAATCACTTCTTTAAGCTTTTGAGGACTCAGTTCTAAGAATTCTTCCGTGCTGCTGACGTCTCGGAAATGAGTCTCCAGGTATTCTGTGGCAAGGTAATGAACATGATGCAGGCAGTAATGTAGTGCAAAGTCACGGATACCGATACAGTTCTCAGCAGCAATGCAGCCTTCCAAAAACTCACAGCACAGGGTTTTAAGGTCCGTCAGGAGTAGCAGGTCTGCTGCCTGAACAACATCTTGGATCGTTTCTTCATTTAGCCTGATCTAAAAAAGTAGCATAATTATTTTATATTTGAATGTGTACATTTAAAACCCAAACCACTAATCTTATTAGTTTGAGTCACACGAAATGTCCATTTATTTTAGATCAAAGATGATCGAATATTGGCAATTTCATACGGTTTAACCCAGCATTTTTTTTCCCCAAGAGTTGAAGGGCACCAACCTAAGCCAACGTGTGCTTGGTTAACTTTTCCCAGCTCTGCCCTTGCTGTACCAGTGTCAACCACCAATAATCCTTCTAGGGTGAGCTGTCCACATTGCTCACTTCTGTAACTCAGAGAAAAGCCTTAATGACTGAAATGCCTGGGAAATGGAAAGTTCTGCCTTCTATGGTAAAATCAAGGTGATTAAGTACCAACATCAGAACTGATGAAAATCTCGCCTCCCAACCTATCAAGAAAACCCTTCTGGCTAACTGGAATGCCAACCTGAATGCTAACCCCTTGAAGGGACAGGGGTTTACAGTGATTCAAAAGACTCATTCTGCATCCCCACTGTACATAGTGCAGTTTGGTTCACAGATAAATACATTTAGTTCTCAAAACTACGTTTTGGAGTAAATGCCTACTACGAGGGTTTTTTTTCTCATTATGAAAATCTACTTTTCCTTAATTTTCTTCAATTTTCTGACTAATGCTTCTTTCGCCACCCACGTCACAGTTTTCCCAAGCATCAGGAAAGAAACCGGTCTCTCTAATTCTGCCACAATCCCAAGTGGACTCCCCTAAAGCACAGGTACTTCACCCACATTAGCAAATGCAATGGAGACTTCATGAAGAGTACAGCAAGAAACATTTTTACAGTTTACATTTTTTGTACCAGATTTTTAAAAAAAGTGTAATTGCCAATCGTCCTAGAAACTGAGCAGCAAAAATTGGAAAGTAGTACGTTGAGTAAGCCACAGTAGGGGAAAATGTTCCATTTACATGACATTACATTTAGCCACAAGACAGCAGGCAGCTGTAGGCTCTTCAGATATAGGCACGTGAAAAAACAATCGCATTTCAATAAAACAAAACTGCCAATTCAGGAGTTTGTTATAACTTACACTGCAACTATCGTTTCAAATTTAAATTGGGAACAAATCACAGAAGTCAATCTGTAAATATGGTTTCAAGTTTCAAATCCAAGCCTGAACATGAATAGGCTCTTTCTGGCTTATAACTTGTAATACTAATAACTGCTGCTGGGTTGACCTTACAAGTTAGATCAGAGATTGGTCTTACATCTGGTCTTGTGATGCTATGGAGTATCTCCACTATTTTAAGTCTGTCCCCAAATTAATTTAAATTCATTTATTTTTAAGAATCATACATGTACACACCTACCCCCTAGTGTTGAGATCAGGTAGAAAGCATGAAATCAAACCAAAAACTTCAAAAAGGATGAGAATCACTGAGTTAACTCTGGACAAAATGAATATATTTAGACAAAGAAAGCAAAACACTCAGAAAATATGTAGAAGAAACAGTCCCTACAGAAAGGAAAGGGAAAACAAGAGGGATGAAGAAGGAATAAAGGACAGAGTAGGGAACAAGATCTCAGAAAGAATAAAGATGAAATGCATTCTCACACAGCCAAAGGTAAGATGCACTGACCTCTTCTGTTTAAAAAAAGCTAGTCCTGATTCATATGGAAGATTTTTCTTGAGTCCTCATGCTATGCTTGAAATCACATCACGGGGAACGGGGTGTCGGAGGAGGGCAGAGGGAAAGAAAGAAGTCTAATCACTTATCATTTTCCTCCCTGGATATCACGAAGTCTCCAGAAGTTCAAGTGGACATGGAGAGGAATGGGATCTCAGAGAGCGAGAGTGGGGGTGGGGCGGGGCAGGGACGTGGGTATTGAGGCAACAGGACCAGGGCATCGTGAATAAGGTGCTTGTCATTTGTGTCAATCCTCTTTCTCTGGCAATGATCTACAAGGAACTCTATTTCTACCAAATAATCCACAATGCCCCCAGCACTTCCTATTTCCATGCTATAGAGAAAAAACAAGTTTTGTATCCCCCATCGTGTGGATACAAAGCAAGACTGGATCAGGATTCCAAAGCAAAATCCAAAAAAGACAGCAGTCAGGGCAGCATCCCATGTTCTTTAATATCTCATACGAGAAGGTGGAGCTCAGAATGGTAGCAACAAACTGGGATATGCATCTAAGACCTTACTTTATCTGCTTCTCTTTTAGTAGAGAAGGCAGAGCCACGGAAGAACACATGTAGGGTGCCATTACTCCTACACGGTAGGAGATGCCAGTCAAAGCACACAGTGACAGAAGATGAAGATGACAGTGCTACTTCGTCATAGAATGGATGAAAGGAGACCCTCACCCTGAGCTTGAGAAGCCTCTACTTAGGTCTTCCTTCCTTTGTTTCTCATCATACCTGCCCACTGAAGATGTAATCCAGGATCTCTCTCATAACCATTACCGATATCCCTTCAAGTTCAATCTTATAAGTTGATCCATCATCTTTTGGAGGATTATAGTTTAACTTTGTCCTAAGAAAGGGAAAAAAAATGTAAAATTTCTATGAAAGAACAGAAATAGCTATAAATATTTATGTACTAATACTCTATAAAGTATAAGATACTTATCAGTATATGAATCCCCACCTAGAAAATTGAGTTTAACTTGTTAACTTTAGGTCTATGTATTCTTATAATTTTCAACTACAAAACATTGGTCCCTGGATCCCAAATGGTACTTTTTAAAAAACAAAAACAAAACAGATGCCCAAAGAACTAAGATCCCCATGACCATGAATCTATGTTTCACTTGGGAAATCCCAGTCCCTTTAGGCTCATTTTTTAACGTACTGAATTATCTAATTAATCTTCAATAATGTAACAAGGACTCCACAAACTTGCCATCCAAAACAAAAGCTAAGACCTTGTCAACAGCCCGCTTCTAATCAAATGGTCCTCCCAACCAATCCACTCCTCTGCTTCCACCAACTGACGTAATCATTATCCTAAATCCAATGCTCAATTTTTCCTTGCTTTCTTTATTACTGCATCCATGAAATATAAATCTTAAATTTTAGGTTTATAATTTATTAATCACCCATTTTGTATTGTTGTTTTATAAAAATGACTTAAAATTTTACATAAGTGTGTACATCACACTGGTTCTTTTGTTCTTTCTGCTGTGCAACATCCCACTTTTCTGTTGATGAGCATCTGGGTTGTCTCCCAGTTTCTGATATTGTGAATTGTGATGCTATGACTATTATTGCATACGACTCTTTTGTACTAAGTTAAAGAATTTTTCAGCCGGGCACAGTGGCTCATGCCTGTAATCCCAGCACTTTGGGAGGCTGAAGAGGGTGGATTACTTGAGGCCGGGAGTTCAAGACCAGCCTGGCCAACATGGTGAAACTCTGTCTCTACTAAAAACACAAAAATCAGCTGGGTGTGGTGGTGGTGCACCCCTGTAATCCCAGCTACTTGGGAGGCTGAGGCACGAGAATTGCTTGAATCTGGGAGGCGGAGGCTGCTGTGAGCTGAGATGATGGCTTGTATTTCAGCCTTGGTGACAGAGCGAGACTCTGCCTACANAATTTCCCTTGGGTCTACTCCTGGGAATAGAATTATACTAACTTATTCAACATAGTAGGTGGTGCAGTTTACAGCCTCATATACTATGTAAGTGTAAGGGCATTTGTGGATTCATAAACTCTACAATATTTCAATCTGTCACATTTCTTAAGTTTTGCCAATCGAAAAAGTGAAATATGGATTGAGTAAGTGAAATATGGTATCTCACTGTGGTTGTCATCTGCATTCTCTTACTACTCAGGTGCTGAACATCTCTTTCTTTGTATATTTGTGGCCACATATTTCCCCTTCTGCAAAACATTAGTTGTGTCTCTTATTCATTCATTTTTTACTAACTGTCCTTCTCATATTGAGGTGTAGGCGTTCTTTATATATTTGTGATACTAATCCTTTAACAGACATGAACTTTTCAAAAAGTGCCTTTTTGAAAACTTAAAAAAAAAAAAAGCCTTTTAAAAAACTTTAAAAAAGGTGTCTTAAAGTGATGAAGAATTTGAAGAACAAATTTTCATCAATACTTTTTATGTCTTATTTAATAACTTAGACCTAGATATTCTCTGTATTTTTTACTAAAAGAATTAAAGTTTTAAAAAAATATTCAAATGAAATTTTAAAATAGCTTTGAAACATGCTGTTGGTATGAATTACAACTCTGTTAAATCTCAGGATTGACATCATGTTACCTGCTACCTAATAACCACGTTTTCTAAGAAAAGAAAAGCACATCTTCAAATACTAGTATCCAAGCAGTGACAGTTACAGGGAGTTCTTAGAAACAAATATTTAAACTCATTATTTGCATTCAGACTTCTATAATAAAGCAATGCTCCTGCCTCAGCCTCCCAAGTAGCTGGGACTACAGGTGCACAGAACCACATCCAGCTAATTTTTGGAATTTTTGTAGAGACATTATTTTACCATGTTGCCCAGGTTGGTTTTGAATCCCTAAACTGAAGTGATCCACCTGCCTCAGCCTCCCAAAGTGCTGGGCTTATAGGCATGAGCCACCACCTCTGGCCAATGAAATTTCATATGCTAAAAAACAGACAAAGTAATTGACTTGGAGTATCTGAGGAAGCTTAATCCTAATTTAGCAGTCAGCAAAGCCGAGACTCAACCTAAATTGGACTGAAGACTCCCCCAAAGGCTCCAGGAAATTGGCAGTACAGGGTAGGTGACGATGGGGTTATGGTGGGGCAGGGGTTGAAAGATAAGCTAAAAATAGAACTGTTAACAAAATCTTAGGAAACAGTTGAATTTCTGGAATCTCTCTCCACGTGTTCATACATCTTCCCTGCAAAGCTTAGTAAGGCTCTTCCTAATTCCAGTGGAAGACAAATGACTTTTATTTTGAAGAGTATACAACTGAGAGTCTCTGGACAGGAGAGCACCAGGCACATTTGAGGGTAGGTGTATTGTAATTGGCAGGGTTGACTGAATGTTTACATACTGAATGCTGGACCATTCATCTTTTTCTCCCAACTCTGCTCCTGAAATGCTGAAAGCCAGAACATATCTTCCAAGCAAGAAGCAAAGACTTCTGGAGGACTTGATAAGCCCAAAGATGCAGACCCAAGGGCAGAGACATCAATCTGCCCTAAGAAACTGACCCCGTTTAATCTCACAACAGCAAAACCTGAGCTCAACAAATCTAATCTACAGGGCTCTAAACTTCCTGCACATTTTGAAGCAATATTTCTAAAACTTTCTCATGTCACATCACACACAGAATCTATAGTATTACTCTGTGCTAAACAGGGGGTGCCTGTAGGCTCAGGGCTGGACAGGGCCCCCAGACTCTTTAGATGCTGCTCAGCTACTCTGGGGACTGACACCATCAGTAACTTCATTCAATGGCAACATGTATTTGTGGCACACTGGTTAAGAAACTGTTTTAGAGCACTGCTCTAAAATTGAGCAAACAGGACTCATTAGATATTTAACAACGATAAAAGACAGGACTAAGGCTGATAGGAAAAAAGGTAACTTAAAGGAAGTAAAGATTGTGCTAACATGTAAAGTTCAAGGAAAAAAGAAAAATTCATCTTAATCTTCCCAGAGGAAAAGACAGGATATTGTGTACATAAAACAAGAGTAAGATGATATAAAAAGAAACATCCATGATAGGACATCAAAAAAATGCTAAGGATTGTAAAAAAAAAATTTTTTTTTAACATAGGGTCAAGATAAAAAATTGAGAAACTCTCCTAAAAAAAACAGCAAAAAGACAAAGGCAGAAAATATGAGAGATGGCTGAGCACATGGCTCATGCCTATAACCCCAGTGCTTTGGGAAGATTGCTGGAGCCCAGGTGTTCAAGAGCAGACTGGGCAACACAGTCAGAGCCCATCTCTATTTTTTTTAAATCTATTATTTTTTAAAAAAAGGAAATAGGAGAAATGAGTTAAGAAAACTAGAAGATCAGTCCAGACAGTTCAACATCTGAAAAAAAGGAATGTCCCCCGCAAAAAGATAAGACTACTAAGGAGGTACTCTCAACAACGCATGAAAATAGATCCACTCCAGAGCACATCATCGTAATTCAGGATACCGGAAAAAAAAAAAATTCTTAGAAGCTTTCAGAAACAAAAATGGATTATATGGAAAGGATCAAGAATCAGAACGGCTTCATACTTGCAAATGAAACTTAAATAACAAAGAAGAAATGAGTTTAAAATTCTTGAAGAAAATCATTTCAGACCTAGATTTTTATAACCTACCCAACTATCTATCAAGCGGCAGAAGGGAACAAAGACATTTTCAGCTATATGAAGTCACAAAACAATTTGCTTCCCAAGCAACCCTTCTCAGGATAGTGTTAGAAAATGTGCCCCAACAAAACTAAGGAATAAATCAAGAAAGTGGAAGATTCTGGATACTAACAAGACACAATCTAACACAGGAAGGAGTGAAAGGAATGCAGAATAAGGGTGAAGGATGATCCTGGGATGACAGCTATGTACCAGCAGAAGGCCCTTGTAGATTTTACTGTATGACAGTATACAGAGGATATTTAGACAGCTTTCTTTCCTCCCTGTATTTCCTATCTACTATTCCTGCCTATACAGTTTCTAGTGAACTAACGGTTTTACTCAAAAGGTCCTTCATTTCTACCAGCTGTCCTCTAGGTATATCTATTTGCCTGATACTTTTTATTAAAAGTGAAGGAGAGAATTTGAGTCAATTCTCCACCAAGAGAGAATACAGTGTAAGTGGTGAGAATACTAAAATATCTGGCTTTGAAATGCATCATATAATCTTTTTGGCAACTGACATGTCTTCACTTAGAATGCCATGATTATTTGTATTTCTCAGTCACTTTGCTGGTTATCTACGTTTACAGCCTCTCAGCTCCAAATTCACCCTTTTTTGCTTGCTTTGTAAAAATGGATCTGATCTTTTTAAACCATTTTCCTTTGTCAACTGGCATTATGTTAAGCTTCAGGTAAAGGCACCGGAAAGACACTACAGGATGTGAAACTTTTGCTTGCTGGTCCTAGTGAAGAGATGTGGCTCCTGCCAGGCAGTCTTCCCTCCCAGCACCAGGATCTCACAGCACACAGATGCAACCACACCCTGAAGTTTTCCCCAGAGCCTCCATCAAGCACCTTCCCATGAATAGCTTTCTCAGGCATCTTAGAGCAGTGGTCCCCAACCTTTTTTACACCAGGGACTGGTTTCGTGGAAGACAATTTTTTCACAGATGGGAGTGAGGGGATGGTTTCAGGATGAAACTGCTCCACCTCAGATAATCAGACATTAGATTCTCACAAGGAGTGTGCAATCCAGATCCCTCGAGTGCCCAGTTCACAACAGGGTTCACGCTCCTGTGAGTATCTAATACCACCGCTGATCTGACACGTGACAGGAGGCGGAGCTCAGGCGGGAATGCTTGCTTGCCAGGGGCTCACCTCCTGCTATGTGGCCCAATCATAATGCCATGGACCGGTAGAAGACAGATTCCTAGCTAGTTCCACAGTGTGGCTTTTCTGCCATTCACTGAGCCATGGTGTGCCCTAATAAGTCAGCGATGGGGTGGGAGATGCTCTATACATCTATTCCTGCATTTTTTAGAGTTTTCTTTACTTCTTACTGGCCCATCTCTCATTACTCCAATCTACTGCTGTAGTTAATAATTCTTTACGTTAAATTTTCTTTGTTCAAACTGTTGTGTGGTTTCTTTCTCCTGACTAGAACTAGATAGATACTAACAGCCACTAACATATTTAGAAGAGGTATCTCCAAAACATGTTCAGATAGAGGAGCTTCAAGCTAGAATTAGAGTTCTTATTTTAAAGTAACCCATGTTTAAACAAGAGCTAGCTGTACTTTGCATACGTCTTGCAGATGATGGTAGGATGAGGGAAACTAGGCCATCAGGGAAAAGGCTACAAGGAGCCCTTCTATTGTTTTATTTTTATTTTTGACTCATGTGACTGGATGCGTGTTTTTTTTTTTTTTTNAAAAAAAAAAAAAAAAAAAAAAAAGACTTTTTCTGATGACCTCAGGTACAACAAAGCTGAACCACATAAAAAATAAGGAAGAATGTTTAATAACTGTATCTGAACAACACTGAAAGGATTAAGGCCCAGTGCTTCCCAAGCTTCAGTGCTTATATACAAATCAACTAGGAACTTGTCAAAACAAGGTTTTCTGATTCAGAAGGTTGATGACAGAGCCTGAGTGCCTGCCTTTGTAAGGAGCTCTTGAGTAACGTAGATTCTTCTGGTCACCAGAACACTCTTTTTTTTTTTTTTTTTTTTAAGATTATTCTACTCTCATATGTTTTCACAATGAAAGATGATTGCTTTTAAAGAATACAGGTTTTGGCCAGGCACAGTGGCTCATGCCTGTAATCCCAGCACTTTGTAAGGCCAAGGTGTAAGGACTGCTTGAGCCCAGGAGTTCAAGACCATCTTGGGCAATATAGCGAGACCTCATCTCTATTTAAAACAAACAAACATAAAAGAGTACAGGTTTTTCCTCAGCAGTTGGCAGAGGACAGACAATGGCTAAGAACACAGAAAGACTTCCTGAAATATGAGCATGAACCATTTCAGACATCTATAAAATATGATTCTTTCCAAAGCCCATGAAAAAATGAATTGCTGTACACTTGAAGTCTCCAAACATCTGAAGGTTAAATAACAAAACTTTAATTATGGTTTAAATTCAGATCCTTACACCTGCCCCTGACACTTCACCGTCATCCTGTCCTGCCCTTGACCTCCCCCAATACCACCTGTGCTGCCCAATTCCCACCTGTCTTTGAAAGACCAGTTCTAATGCCAGCTGTTATACAGGTTTTTCTTTTCTTTTTTTTTTTTGAGACGGAGTTTCGCTCTTGTTACCTAGGCTGGAGTGCAACGGCTTGATCTCGGCTCACCACAGCCTCTGCCTCCCGGGTTCAAGCAATTCTCCTGCCTCAGCCTCCCGAGTAGCTGGAATTACAGGTGTGTGCCACCATGCCCGGCTAATTTTGTATTTTTAGTAGACAGGGTTTCTCCATGTTGGTCAGGCTGGTCTTGAACTCCTAACCTCAGGTGATCTGCCTGCCTTGGCCTCCCTAAGTGCTGTGATTACTGGCATGAGCCACTGTGCCTGACCTTATACAGGTTTTTCTAGATAACTCCATCTTGCTACAGGTTGCCCCTCTATCCTTGCCTCTTTGGGGGTAAAAATAAATTCCCGTTATAAATTTCCCCAGCACTTTATCAGTAACTTTATTATGACACATTATGGGATGATCAACTTCTGGTCTACATCATGGTATTTCTGTATTTCCCTTACTAAACTCCAAGTTCTTGGAGGCTGGAGCCCTCTTATCACTGTATGCTTACAACCTAGCCCAGCAGTTTACAAAGTGAAAATGATGCTCAGTGATCACATGTACAATTAACTTGGCACTGACAGTGGTTTTTAAATACTCAAGTGTTTAAATGTGAAGTGCTGTCACATAAGACTTTTTCTGGCCGGGCGCGGTGGCTCAAGCCTGTAATCCCAGCACTTTGGGAGGCCAAGGCGGGTAGATCACGAGGTCAAGAGATCGAGACCATCCTGGTCAACATGGTGAAACCCCGTCTCTACT
>NW_016107452.1:4206320-4227711 GCF_001604975.1 Cebus imitator | reverse complement strand
GGAGCCTTACTTGTAGACCAGGCTGGAGTGCAGTGGTACGATCTCGGCTCATTGCAACCTCCGCCTCCCAGGTTCAAGCGATTCTCCTCCCTCAGTCTCCTGAGTAGCTGGGATTAAAGGCGCGTGCCACCACACCCAGCTAATTTTTTGTATTTTTAGTAGAGACGATGTTTCACTATGTTGGTCAGGCTAGTCTCAAAGTCCTGATCCTGTGATCCACCCGCCTCAGCCTCCCAAAGTGTTGAGATTACAGGCGTGAGCTACCGCACTCAGCCGGACCACTCTTTGAATAGCAAGGGGTTAAATAGTGCTTCTCAAATTATCTATACTATGCTTTTTTTTTTGGATTTCCAATTAATCCCAGCTGAATGTTTTGTAAAATACAATAAGACTTAATTCCTAGATAAACAAAATTCAACTGACATAAATTACTCCATCAAACTGCTAAAGGAGTTTCTAAATTCTTGTGCTTCTATGATCATGGTCAGGTAACAATTTGCAGACCATCACCAGCCTGCACATGACATTCAGGAGCATCAGGCTGGATGATCACCTAAAGTGAAAGCTGGAAATCGGGGCCTCTAGAAGGGCCTCCCTTCCAATCTTGGATTCTAAGACTCACTCAAATCTATTGTGAAGCAGGCTTGCTCCACAGCCTTCTGCCATTCGCTGCCATTTCCCTCCCGCATTTCTGGGATGGTCACCATTCCTTTCCACTTTAGTAACTATACAAACCTTTCTTATTCTCCCTTACTGTCTTCACTTTCCCCCCCAACTTAAAATCTCTATACACCTTTAGTTATTATTCTATTCCATTTTGCATTTCTTTCCTTCGACATTTCTTCATTTTTTCTAATACCTACCAAAACATTTTGCCTTAGATTTTCCTTTTTTATCTAGAATCTTCTCATCTTGCACTTTGTTTTTATCTCCGCCACATATAACTGAGAAGTCAATGAACTGGAATGAATGAGTAATGAATAGTAATCATTTAAAAAGAGCTAAGCTAAAGGGTAAATAACTGATCATTTGCTCCTTAAGTGAGTCTACAGATCAACCAGCCTTTTGTATGTTCTTTGTCCCCACCTCAGAAGGCTACAGGGTCACACATTTGTTGTGAAGTCTTAAATTTGTTGTAAGCCTTAATATTCTTCTTCATTATTACATGATGTCAATTTACAAACTCTCCTAGAAAACACAGCAACCTTAAAATATCACCTTGAGAATTTTATAACACTCTTTAAAAAATTAGAAACAAATGACAGTATTATAAAAATGGACCTCAGGTGTTCAAATATAAATACCACATGTGTCACATTCTTCCTGTTTTCTGCTTCTAGGGCAAGACATTTCCCCTCTCTGCCCCATCTGCTCATCTGTAAACAGAATAGATTAAATAAGGTGATTTGCAATCTCTTCCGTCCCTAACCATTTATTGACTCAGCTGCTAAAACCAGCTACACAGAATTACTGCAGAGACTCAGCCCTGAAACCTATCCTAGTGAGTCCTAGAGGCTTAACTCTGGCCAACTCGATCAGTACTTGAGGATTTATAATATACCTCTCGCAGATCTTGTAGTCTAAGTTTGTTTTTTTCCCAAGCAACCATCATTTGGCCAATCTTTTAAAAAATATTTTCCATTCTACTAAAGTACAGCAGAAAGTGAAGCAGTATTCATTTTACTTTTTCTTGACAACATGGAAAAAAGGACATAGAAAAGTCGTTGGCTACTAGCTAATACAGAAGTTGGTATGACTCAAAGTTTTACTTCCATGAAAGGAGTCTACAACTTGTAGGCAACTATAATTGAGCCAAAGTCATCCACTGGTACATGTCATCCACCGGTACATACAGTCCTCTTCCTGACTCCAAATTGCTGGAAAAGTTCAATGCATCTAAATGCCACAACAAACCACCCAGATAATAGGCTTGGTCGTCGTCTTCCAACAATCATTTTAGATGTGACGTGACAGCAATAAGAGAACAAGTCTAAGTGATTTTTCTTCCCCTCTGACATAAAAGCTTGTCTCCAATAAAAGCAAAGACACATATTTAAATAGAATGCAAGAGAATGTAATGTTCAAGAAGTCAAGATTTGCAGAAATTTGGGGTGATTCATGGGCATTACTCATATCATTTCTAATGAATCATGTCATCATGTCACATCAGATTGTGTAGCTACCAGGAACAGTGAAGTGGGGACTGTGTAGCCTCTTTATTTACCCGGTTATGCCAAACTAATCATTCACATTCCTGGGGGGGCATTTGTTTCACAGATGCCATCCAACTCCTTTTTTGTCTTCAGGAGTTCCTGAAAGCACATCAAAAATAGACCTTCAGGGAAGAGGATTTTTAGGCCAGTGAAACTACTCTGAGTAATACTATAATAGTGGATC
Source organism: Cebus imitator (assembly GCF_001604975.1). Classification (NCBI taxonomy): domain Eukaryota; kingdom Metazoa; phylum Chordata; class Mammalia; order Primates; family Cebidae; genus Cebus; species Cebus imitator. Next base: position 4,225,314 of record NW_016107452.1, on the reverse strand, counting down.
CGTGTCATGACACCAAGAATGAACTCTGATGTCAACAGCGATCTTTGAGTGACAATGAAGTGCCAATGTAGGTTAAGGAATTATAGCAAATGTATCACCCTGGTGTGGGATACTGATCATGGGGGAGGCTATGCATGGGTGAGAATGAGGGTACAGGGGATATATCTGTACCTTCCTCTCGGTTTTGCTGTGAATCTTAAGTTGCTCTAAAAAATAAAGCTGTTGACATGGTGGCTCACACCTACAATCCCAACACTTTTGGAGGCTGAGGTGGGAGAATCGGTTGAGCCCTGGTGTTTGAGACCAGCCTGGACAAAACAGTGACAGCTCCTCTCTACAAAGGAAAAAAAACTGAGCCAACTGAGATGGTGTGCACACCTGTGGTCCCAGCTACTTAACAGACTGAGCTGGGAAGATCGCTTGAGCCCGGGAGGTCAAGGCTACAGTGAGCTGTGATCATGCCACTGCACTTCAGCCTGGGCAACGGAGTGAAACTCTATCTCAAAATAAATAAATACACAAAAATAAAAAATAAAAGATCTTTTTAGTCCCCATTCAACTTAAATGAAATATCAATTAGCAGTTAATGTTTCCATCAACAGATGGCCTCATTTCACACAAGCCTTTTATAGCCCACTTTTGTGGGTGGGAAAAACCAACCCCTCTATCTCACAGTTCCTGCCATCCAAGAATTCCATCTAAAGGGAAGAAGAGCATTTCCACAGATGTCTGAGATTACAACCAGAGGTCTCAGAGGGAAACCTAAGGAAGCCCTTCAGTAGGCAGTGGGGTACGGAGTGGGTGCAGGGACCTACACGTATGCTGCCCTTTGCATAGCTCCATGAGCTACGCAGGGTAACACCAAGGCGCTCTTCCTAGTGGACAAAGCCACATTAGGGGAGTGCTGAGGAGAGGAGACAGCAAGAAGGCAAAGGATGGTCTTGGTGACCTGTCTGGGAACTGCCATCAGCCTCACACTGGTTCTGCCTCACTCACATCTTATCCTCACAAGGGGATAAGATGGAGGGAAGGGGAGTGAATGCAGGAAGCTGCATGAGGCACCCCCCTCCTCTCACTGCACTCAGAACTGGACTTGGTATTCTCAATGGAGGCTCCATGCGCCTTCTTTTCCTTCACTGTTTCCTTTAATTTCCCTCTACTCATTTCTCTCTGCCTCTAATTCTTACCTATATTGTGGTTTTTACTCACCATAAAAACTTTTTTCCTCACATACATCTTACAATGACTCATCATTTGAATTGATTTTTTTTTTTTTTTTTTTGAGACGAAGTCTCATTCTGTCGCCCAGGCTGGAGTGCAGTGGTGCTATCTCAGCTCACTGCAACCTCTGTCTCCGGGATTTAAGTGATTCTCCTGCCTTAGCCTCCTGAGTAGCTGGGATTGCAGGTGTGCACCACCACGCCTGGCTAATTTCTGTATTTTTAGTAGAGATGAGGTTTCACCATGTCGGCCAGGCTGGTCTTAAACTCGTGACCTCAAGTTATCCACCCACTTTGGTCTCCCCAAGTGGTGGGATTACAGGTATAAGCCACCAGGCCCAGCCATGTATTTTTAGTAGACATGGGGTTTCACTATGTTGCCCAGGCTGGTCTTGAACTCCTGACCTCAGGAGATCTGCCCACCTCAGCCTCCCTGCTGGGATTACAAGGGTGAGGCACTCTGCCTGGCCATTTGAATGGATTTTAAGAGTAGTTCCCCAGTCTGCTTTCTCAGAATGTTTAGGAGAGCTTTATTAAAAAAAAAAAAAAAAAATGATTCCTGGGTTCCAACCTAGGCCAATGAAATCCAGTCCAAGTATGTGCATGTTAAAAAAGTTCCCAGCTTGTCCTGATTTCCCCCATGCAGGGAACGTCCTAAACCCCACAGTCACACAGTTTAACCCTTCCCTGGATCCACGTCTCTGCTCCAGTAACACCTTCAAAGAGCAGCTGAGGTACCCACCATGTCTAAAACAAGCCCCCAACCCCCTTTCTTTGCTTTACTTTTCCACAGAATTTATCACCATCTAATAAGATGCATTTGTATAATGTTAATATCCATGAAAATGGGGACTTTGTTTCCTGCTCTATCCCTATACCTAATAAAATGGTACTGAATGGGCACCTGAAAAATAGTTATTGACTTGATAAACGAGCAAAGAGCCAGGTTGGAAAACCAGTGGATCTTAATACTATGATGTTGGTGACTATTCTCATGTGGTTCTGAAGTCAAATGACCACACTATTTAGAATGACATCATGAATCGGCTGAACAGTTGAGAGATTTTCTGCACTCTATCCTGCTGGCTTTTCTACAGTGAGAAGGGGATACTCTTTCTCCATATCAACCTAGGGTATGCTGGGCAGTCAGCAGTTCAAGTCAGTGCTCAAATGTTCCACTATCCACAGCTGCCTCAATGTCCCCAGTGCAATAATCCAAATGGGAACTGGACTCTAAGGCTGGCTGCAGGAGGAGGCTTCATTTGGGAATAAACCCTGTTGCACACCATCTCATCCTGCTTCTCTGCTCTCTACTCATCACAGGTGCCCTGCCTAGAAAGATCTGAAGATGTAACGTAGTGAAAGGTCAGGAAAGCTTTCAGGAATATCAAGGGTTTACTTTCCACGTGCCTTCATCCTACCAACCAACAACATAGTAATGAAGGTGAAGCAGACCCACCTTCACAATGGAGGTGGCAGAAGCAACTCCCAGGAGGTCACAGTCCTAGTCTTCCCCAACAGCCTCCCTTTCCCTAACTATGCAACACAGGCAGATCCACAGGAAACTTTTCCATTCTCCTCTTGCTATCACATCATCCACTTTGAAGAGGAAATATAATGTAGCATTTAGTACTTAGCTTTGCTCTGAGTAACCATGTTCAATTACATCTGTATCTGGAAGAAATATGAGAATAGCAATTATGTATCTTTGAGAGTCATGTGATTTGAAGAAAGGAGAAATTTATCTCAAAGAATATTGTTTTCTGAAAAGAGAACACAGCAAGTGTGAATTACAAATGAAATAGGAAGACAGCGCAATGAAACTTCTGAAGAGTATGCATGTGTTTGGGGGACAGGGAGCAGGGAAGACAGGACACACAGAGCACCCCAGGATTGTGGACGTGCATAATTATAAGTAACAACTGCCAGGCAGGAACACAGCCATCCCTACAGGGAGTGCTACAAAGTGTAACCAAATCAATGAAAACTGGATTGGTGGATAGGTGGTTTCGTTTTGTACAGCTAGCCTCTTCACTGCATCGGGTGAGATATTACGTATTAAGTACGAATTCAGAAATAAGATCTCAAATAGTTGGTAGTCCCTGCCCTTGAGGAGCTGACAAACTTTCACTACTGATTTATTGACTGAGACAGAGTCTTATTCTTGTCATCCAGGCTAAAGTGCAGTGGCACGATCTTGGCTCACTGCTGCCTCCGCCTCCTGAGTTCAAGCGATTCCCCTGCCTCAGCCTTCCGAGTAGCCGGGATCACAGGCATACGCCACCACACCCGGCTATTTTTTGTATTTTTAGTAGACACAGGGTTTTGTCATGTTGGCCAGGCTGGTCTCGAAGTCCTGACTTTGTGATCTGCCCACCTCAGCCTCTCAAAGTGCTGGGATTACAGGCGTGAGCCACCACATCCAGCCCTGACAAACTTTCACTTCTAACCAAAGACTTAATGTCAACAAAGTGAAATGCTATGAATCATTTCTAGTTTGGATTTTCTTCCAGTCATGTGAGCCTATAGCATTATGTTTCATGATATAAAGCACCCATTGTGTTCCATAAATCCTTTTCTCCATAGCCTGATCAAAGCCTATTCCTCCCCAGTTGTTTCTAACTAGTAAATGGCACTATTGTCTACCCACCTGCTTAAAATTTCAGAGCCCACCTAATATATTCAGAAAGGATGGTGGATGCTAAAACTGGTAGAACGCAAGTTAATGAGGAATGGGATATTTACATAATCTCAAAGTGTTGCTTCCACAAATTATTAATTATAAAGAGAAAATAGATCAACCTAGTGGATATTTCTTCCCCACACCCTCCCCACACCGCCCCCGCTCCCAAGACAGAGTCTTGCTCTGTCACCCAGGCTGGAGTGTAGTGGTGCAATCTCAGCTCACTAGAACCTCTGCCTCCTGAGTTCAAGCAATTCTCTGGACTTAGCCTTCCAAGTAGCTGTGCTTACAGGCATGTGTCACCACACCTGGCTAATTTTGTATTTTTAGTAGAGACAGGGTTTCTCCATGTTGGTCACGCTGGTCTTGAACTCCCAACCTCAGGTGATCCACCTGCCTTGGCCTCCCAAAGTTCTGGAATTACAGGTGTGAGCGACCACACCCAGCCTTCCATGAGCTTTCTTTCAGGACAGTATGTCCAAGCCTTCTCTTTGTTCTTCTGACATATTGAAGCCACTGCTTAGGAATTTGGTTTTCTTTCTCTCACCTATTGATTTTGAAACAATTTTAGATTAAAAAAAAAAAGTTTTTAAAAACTATTGAATTCCTTTGCACCCTACTTATCCAAATTCAGAAATTAATATGGGTACAGAAGTACTTTACTCGAGTACCACCACTCTACCCTGTGGTCTCCTTTCTCTGTTCTGGGATTTGGGATCCAATCTACCGTCCCAACCTGCAGCAGTTAGTTGTCATGTCTCTAACCTCTGACAGTTCGTCCTTCCTTCCTTGTCTTTCATGACCCTAACACTTCGATGAGCCCTGGTCAATTATTTGCATCTTGTCCCTCAACTTGGATTTCTGTCTTTTTTTTTTTTTTTTTCTTGAGACAGGGTCTTTGTTGCCCAGGGTAGAGTACAGTGCTGCGAGCACAGCTCACTGCAGGCTCAAACTTCCATTCTCAAGTGATCCTCCTCCCTCAGCCTTCAGAATAGCTGGGAATACAAGTGTACACCACCATGCCTGGCTGATTTTGAAAGATTTTGTACAGATGGGGTCTTGCTATGTTACCCAAGCTGGTCTAGACGCCTGGGATTAAGCAATCTTCCTGCTTCATCTCACACCTGCCAGGATTGCAGGCGTCAGCCACCATGCCTATCTTGTTTAATTTCTTTTAATTCCCCTGAGGTTACTCATTTTTAGCAGGCATACTACAGAAATGATTTTGTACCCTTGTCTGTATCCTATCAGGGACAACAGGACATTGTTATGTCTTGTTACCAATGATTTAACCTTGGTCACTTGGTTAAGGTAGTGCCTGTTGGATTTCTCCACTGTTAAGTTATAATTTTTCCCTTTGTAATTAATAAATATATCATAGAAGATAATTTGAGAATACATAAGTATCTTTTTCTCCTCGAAATCTCACCCTTTTTGTAGCCATCAGTAGATCTTGTCTGCAACAATAACTGTGGTATTTCAATGACGATTTCTATCCTCTATTCCTTCTACATATACGAACTGAAATTCTTTTAACGAAAGACCCATCTCCTCTCCTCCATTTATTAGTTTATTCATCCATTTACTTACCCATCCACAGACACATGGGTGTTGACCTTAGTATCTGGAGTAGAATCCAGTATTATTGTTATTTTCTTGCTAACACTCCTGAAGTATTGGCCTCTGGGAGTCCCTTGTGGGTGGCTCCCATGCCCTGTGCAAAGCCTCTGTCTTCTGGGCTCCTCTGTGCTTCTTGGCACAAAATGCTCCAGCCTCTTGGTGTCTTTTTCCTGCCCCAGCACTGAATCAGCCATGTCTCTGGAGACATTAGAGCTTTAAACATTATCCAATTACATTCTAGAAACATCACTCTGGCGGCAGCAGTGTAGAGACTGATGGGGGGGCTAAGCGGGGAGGCAGACGGCCCAGTGAGAGGTCCTACCACAAGTCAGAACTGATGGACGCTGGCACTTGAGCAGGGGCAGGGCCAGAGGCGACGGTGAAGAGAAAACAGATTCCAGAGATCTGAGAGGTAGAAACGAGAGGTCTGGGCATCACTTAGATGCTGAGAGTGAGGAAGGTGGTGGTATCTCTGCTGCCTCCTAGATTTCTCCTCGCGAGTCTCACAGTATATTAATCGACATAGCCAATGGAGGACAGCCCACTGGTGGGGGGAGGGAGCTAGTCTGACTGGGTTTAAGGTGGCCATGTAGTGGGCTTGGTATCAGCGGGTCTGGGACTCAGGAGAGAGCTCAAGGCAGCAGCATCTCTAGAGAAGATGAGATCGCCATGGGAGAGAGTGCAGGGTGAGGATGGATTCTTACGCCTAATCAAGGTATAGGGAAAGATGGAAAGGAGGGCCAGAAAAGCAGGGTGTAGGGACATGGGACAAAAGGTGCCGTAGAAGTGTGGAGAGACCCAGGTCAAGATAAACACTTAACTTTTCACTTGATTTGGCAATTATACGTTACAATTTTTAAATAACAGTTTTGATGGAGTGATATGATAAGACAGGAGCCTAAAGGAGCTGAGACCGTGCACAAGGTAAAGAGAAACTGTTCTTTCAAGAAGCCTAGCTGCAAAGCCAAGGACATTATGCACTCAATAGAAGAGTATGCAGAGCCTATTTGCTTTTTTTTCTCTTTTTCAATGTAAGTACAGAGTTTATGTGGCCACATTTGAGGACTGCAACCCAGGAACACAGATTCTAGTTGCCCTGAATGAATCTATGCTCCCTCTGTTTGCTTTTAACAGATGCGTCTGTTCAACATTTGCACAGCTACATGCCACGCACCGGGAAAGATGAGCAAAGACTTTTCTGCTGGGGAAAAGAAGCCAGGAGAAGGAAAAAATATAGAGGAGAAGGAAGAGAATAAACAAGAGAATATAGGTAGGGGAACAGGAGATGAGAGAGCCAGGGAGGATAGGCCTTGACTGTCGATATTTGCTTTACAGAAGACTGGCATGTAAATCATCATTACATCTAATTAGCATTTTAAAAATGATCTTCAGAGTTATAAGTCTCTATGTCCACATTTTAAAAAACCTAATACTGCAGATGAAAGGCGGACAAATTACAACTTGCTGCCTGTTTAGCCATGGAGATAGAAATAGTTGTGTTTTTAAAATGTCAGTAAAACAAAAACAAAGAATATGTGACCAAGACCCCACGTGGCTTGTAAAGCACAAAATATTTCTGACCCTTCAAAGAAAATGTCTGCCAATCCCTGCTCTGAACATTTTTACAACAGTAAGCATCCTACATTTTAAAATCCAGGCTAACAGATACATGAAATAACAATTTTTGAGAAATCATTTCCAAAACTGATGAAGTAATGGTCACAGATCTAAAAAAATAAATAAGATACACACTGCCAGGATCTTTATATGATAAGACAGTTTTAATGGACAGTAACCTGGCTTCATATAACAAATAACAAATCTGTTTCTATCTTCAGACCTGGGATATAGCCTCCAAAGTAGGTTTACCTGTACTCACAAAAAATACAAAAATAATCCAAACTCTTCTTCTGATTTGTTTATGGTGTCATCATTCACACACACACAAAAAAAAAACAAAAACAAAAAAACAAAAACCTACAAATTTAAACCGGCAAACAGATGACATTTCTGCATTTCGGAAGCAAATAATACGAAATAGTAATATGATGTAAAAACAGTTATTAAAAATGACAACTATGGGCATTACATTGAGATACTATACATTAAGTATACTATTCAGAACCAGAAATTGAGAGTAACATAAATTAAGCTCCCATGTAATTTCCCAACTTTTTGTGTATATAAAAGATTTTTTTTTTTTTTTTTGTGATGGAGTCTTGCTGTGTTGCCCAGGCTGGAGTACAGTGGCGCAGTCTTGGCTCACTGCAATCTCTGCCTCCCAGGTTCAAGCGATTCTCCTGCCTCAGTTGCCAGAGTAGCTGGGATTACAGGCATGCACCACCATGCCCAGCTGAGTTTTATATTTTCAGTAGAGACAGGGTTTCACCATGTTGGCCAGGCTGGTCTCGATCTGCTATCCTAGTGATCCACCCGCCTCAGCAGAACTAGATTTAAATTTTAAAAATCTATTTTAGGCCGGGCGCAGAAGCTCATGCCTGTATTCCCAGGACTTTGAGAGGCTGAGGCGGGCGGATCACGAGGACAGTAGATGGAGATCATCCTGGCCAACATGGTGAAACCCTGTCTCTACTAAAAATACAAAAATTAGCCAGGTGTGGTGGCGCGTGCCTATAGTCCCAGCTACTCCGGAGGCTGAGGCAGGAGAATTCCTTGAACACAGGAGGCGGAGGCTGTGGTCAGCCGAGACCGTGCCACCGCACACCAGCCTGGGCGACACAGCAACACTGTCTAAAAAACAAAAAATTTAAATCTAGTTCATGTAATTTTGAAAGTATAGCAATCAATAAAATTTATCTCTTAAAAGGCAAGGTTTGAAAATGCATGTTAAAACTTTTAAGAGTTCAAAGACAATTAGAATCATGATGCAGCAACTTGTGAAGCCAAAAAATTCTTCTTGAATGAAACAAGCCTGATTCCTTGTTCTGGTCACACCCTGACCTTCTGGAAAGGTACATAAAAGAAAGGCATTCATGCCACAACCTGTCAAACAGTTCCAGATTTTCTACTTTGGTATTATTTTTCAGAGGCTATTAAGAGGTTCTTTCCGTATAACCTTAAGACCCCATGCAAATGAGCATCTCAAGAATAAGCCCCTCCGCTTTGGGCAGCACTCTTACTAGACTCCCTTCTAATTAAAAACTGGCTTATCTGGTTCTTTTTTGCTACAGAACACAAGTGGCACTTTAAATACTATAGGAGCTCCACATTTCAGAAGCAAGTTCATGTTTTTACTTACTTTCCATTTTCTCTTCCCCAACGTAAAGAGTTACAGGGAAGATTCTATGTCTTTTCAAAGAAAGTACACCTCCTAAATAAATGCAAAAGGAAAGCAGGAATTTATGTGAATTTATTATTGTCTTTGTATTTGTCCTTTTCGTGTAGTTCACACCAAAGCATGAAGTGAGTGTTAAGACACTGCCCCCTTTTTCCTTTTTTGGCAAAGGAGATAGTGGGAGTAGGGGAAAACAAAATCTACAGCCTCCAACACACCCTTCCAGGTCTCTTTAATAAATGAGAGGCAGCTTCAGGACGAACTTCCCGTTAGCATCTTTAAGCTCCGTCTGAAAACCACATTTTTGCTTCTGGCGCCTGCTTAATTTACAATCCACTGCTATAAACTTCTCCAAACAACTTCAAGCTGAAAGTGCCTTCCAAAATGTTGTCAAGGAAATGAATGCTGCTCAATTAATTCTTTAGTCATGTTGAGACAAACGCTCTCTCATTGGAGCTACTCTTTCTGAATAAAGAATTTGGTCTCTTCTTCTCTCAGTTTTCTTGGCATCAGAAATTAAATTCATGGGAGCTGACCACGCCATCTAAAACAGTTCAAAACTAAGAGCTAAACTCTGTTGCAAGATGGTTTATTCTGTCCTTTTACTCTACCTCCCCGCAAACATACTCACCTACACAGTAAAATGTTACGGCAGAAAGTTCAACCTTACTTGCGAGTAGTATATACAGCATCCTGAACTCTGACCTTATACTTTTTCTGCAGAACAGTCATGTACCATGTAAGGACGTTTCAGTCCATGATGGACAGCATACACAACAGGGGTCCCATGAGATTATAATACCATATTTTTACTGTGCCTTTTTCTGTGTTTGGATACACATATACTTATGGCTGTGTTACAAATTGCCTACAGTGTTCAGTACAGTCACATGCTGTATGAGTCTCTAGCCTAAAAGCAACAGACTAGGCCAGGTGTAGTGGCTCATGCCTGCAATCCTAGCACTTTGGGAGGCTGAGGTCGGCGGAACACCCGATATCGGGAGTTTGAGACCAGCTTGACCAACATGGAGAAATCCCGTCTCTACTAAAAATACAAAATTAGCTGGGTGTGATGGCTGACACCTGTAATCTCAGCTACTTGGGAGGCAAAGGCAGGAGAATCGCTTGAACCTAGGAGACGGAGGTTGCGGTGAGCTGAGATCGCGCCATTACACTTCAGCCTGGGCAACAAGAGCAAAACTCCGTCCCTCCTCCCCCCAAAAAAAGAGAGCAACAGACTACACCAGATAGTCTAGGTATGTAGCAGGCTGTGCCCTCCAGGTTTGTGGTGTTTAAACAATGACAAAATTGCCCGATGATGTATTTCGCAGAACGCATTGGTGTCATGAAGCAATGGTGACTGTACATACAGATCACAGTCAACTCAATTATATTACATATGAAAGTTCTACTTACAGACTCAGTGTCCCTGGCCCTGGACATAAAAGATGATGGGCTTTAAAATTACCCAGTCCATATGTCTACTGGTTTTCCACACTAAATGAAAGGTGATACACGCCTTGCTGAAGGCACACACCATGAACTAAAGTAGCCTGTTGTAGGGAGTGATTATTTGGCAGAGTTGGAAAAATCTTACAAAGGGATACTTGAACCAGGCCTTGAAGGATGAATATGAAATAATCTGCCAGGCATGAGTAGGAAGTCAAGAAAGGCAGAGAGACAGGAAACAAGTACAAAAAGCCAAACATATTCACAGACAGGTGAGGCACTCTGCAGAGCTGTCAAGGGCCAGAAGAATGTAATTAAGGTGTCTAAACAGCAATACCACCTCAAATTCAACATATCTAAGATACCCTGTTATTTTCCCCACTTTTCCTAAGCAGCCAGGCTCAAAAGCTGTTATCTCATCTTTTTCCTTCATTCTTAGTTGTCATGTTCAATTAACAGCCAGTTGATTTCTTCCCTAATTCTGGAGACCCACTGCCACCTTGATGCCTAGGACACTGTCCCACTGCGCTGATCTCAACTGGTCTAGTAGCTCCATGTTCATCCCTTCCTGGTCCTGTAGATACACAGCAACTAACTACCTTCTTAAAGTAGGTCTTTAGCATAGTACTAGTCTTTAATGATTACCAACTAATGATCAAATAAAAATCTAAACCAATAACCCTGCATGTTAGAATATGTCTTACCTTCCTCTCAACCACCGTTCCTATAGTCCAGCCAAAGCAGCCCATCCACTACCAGGAGCACACGCCTGATGTTCCTGCATGTATCCTTTGTTCTACCTCAGTGGCCCTGCTGGCCCCTTTCACCCACCCAACTCCTACTCCTCCTCTCTAAGGCTTTGTTCAAATATCATTTCCTCCACATGTGATCACCCAAGTAGTTCTTCCCTTCACAATTCCTGCAGCTAGAAGTGTCTGTATAATTCAAATCACTTCCGTTTCATAGTTTGTTTTTCTTACAGCCAAGCTGTAAAACTTGAGAGTAGATTCTGTATTTCCCTAATATTTCTAAACTGGCCTGACTTTAATGCCCACAGTAAGTGTATGAGCATCACCTGTTGGTGACAATGAAGAGGCCAACAGTGCGCCTGGGAGCCATCCCTGGTCTGCCCTTTTCCTCATCACCATGTCCTGGTGCCAAATGTCTGTAATCCAGCCGCTGTGTCCACCTCTGCTGCCAAACCCTGGCCCAGAGCATCTCACTTTCCATCTGAACAACTGCAGCGTCCACCAAAATGACCGCTGGTTCTACTCTTGGCTTTTACAGAGCACACCCAGCAGCACTGCATTTGAGTGACTTTAAAACAATGTACAAACAAGATGCTATATTCCCCTTTTTAAACCCACGTCCCATCCATGGCACCTAAGATAAAGCCTAAACCCTCGATCAGGCTCAACTATGCCATTAATTGCTTCTTCGTCCCTTTGCCATACCCCATCATCTACCCAGCCAGCTCCCAATACACAAGATGGCAGCAGAAGTTTCATCTTATTTGGAAGCAGTCTAAACACCAGCTCTAAATCAGGGACCACAGGCCCTCCCAGCCGCTAATCTGCTTCGAGTCATCCCACCCTTTGCTCACTATCTCCAGGTATGTGGTGCTCTGTCCCCCAGAGACGCCTGACCTGGTCTTGGTGCCTCCCCTGCTCTTCTCATGCCTAGGCCTCCTCCTCCCTCAGATCTCAGCGTCAATGGCACCCCCTCAGAGCAGGGATCCCGTCACCCAGGCCACAGAAGCAGCCACGTCCATCCTCTGTGGACTTGCTTCAGTGCACTCACATGGCTCTGTAATAAGACCTCTTCACCGCTCACCTCCCCAGGTACCCCCATGGATGCTGGCACCCCATCTAGGAAGGTCAATGAACAAACAAGCATATTAGAGAGGCTTAGCCAACAATTGATTAAAAAGAAAGTAAATGTGATTAATTGGGGTAACTACTATAATAGTAAATGGTCAAATGAGCCAATTAAATTCTTTTAGGGGAGACTACCAGAAGTGTTTACTCCCATAAACTCAGCAAATTTATTCTCCACTCATTCTTGAGATTCTAAAACTAGCCATAACACAAGGATGTTCTAAAAAAAACTAAGTGAACATCAAAAATAATCTTTAAATCTTTAGTTTTATGTTTATTTCCTTCTCCAGCCCCACAGAGATAGAAAAATAAATAGACTGACATAGGCCTCCACGTACTGTGTTAGTTTTGATACTCTGTGGGAGATCACTGAATACATGCTCCAATGGCAGGCAGCACAAGAGGATGGAGTCCTAGAGGGTGCAATCCTTTGTAAATGACTAAGATGGAGGCTCCAGGAGGGAAATGGCTTTGCCAGCTGGTTATCACCATCTTGCTAGTACATAGCTGCTGCTGAGATGTCTCCAGTTATCTCCTGCATATGTGTTGAATGACTAAACCTGTAATCAACTCCCTAAACAATCAACAGACTAATTATATATAAGGTCCCTTTATTGTGAAATATATCTGTGAGGAAACAATACATGGTATATGTCAATAACTTTAGACAATGCTAATTCTTGAACTGTAATCTATTATTGGTAAACACAACCCCACAGCATATGGGTTAAGGCAGTGGTGACATTTCTTAAGAACATCCCAAGACCTATGAGGACTGTGAATATTTTCATAACCCCTTTTCTGATCAATACAAAAGAAACCTGCAAATAAAGGAAATGGTAACGTCTTTTGCTCATGACCCCCACTCAGGGGTGATAAAAATGACATATCTGTTCCTTTCCTGCCAATAGCAGGAGTTATGATTTTTAGGCAGGGAACAAAGTTGATAGCTTTGGTCACAGAAGACAGTAGCCATTAAGGAGGTCAGGCAGGAGAACCAGCCAACCCACCAAAAACCCCAAGAGAAGTCTCTCCTCTGTTATAGCAAGTGTCAAATCCCCATACCAGCTTTCACGTAAGGAAGGGAAGCTAGAAGTTGTGGGAAACTGTTTCATTGACTAACCAAATGGAAGACTATACAAGTAGCCAATGGGTCCCGCTGGGGCTCCTGCTCCATCACTGAAGTAGACTGGGGGTGTGGCATGGAGAGAAGAACAAACACGGATATCAGGAACCTTTCGTTTTAAGGATTTTCATTGTCCTTCAAAATCCCACTGTCCTTAAACTTCTGGCTTCATTTATAGTGAATATTCTCTGTGGTTTAGAAAAGACTCATATCAAACTCACAGCCTAAATGTGAGGTTTCAGTATGAAGTTTCTTACAATTCAGGGACCGATCAATATAAACAATTTAAGTGACAAAAGTGCAAATATTTTGAGCTCAGTAATACTAAACAATTTACGATTATTCAGAGGTATAGGCAGTTGGTTACCGATGAATGCTAATATAACCATAAAATTATGTTTCGAAATATATCTACTCCTATTAACATGTTACCATAAAAATCACAAGCATCAAATGGTCTTTAAAATTGTTCTTTAAAACATACAGAAACATTTTGTAGTTGAGAAAACCACAAAATAACTACGAGCAAAAATATACATTTAAGTTTCCATAAAAACTCACTCCAAAAAACCCCCAAAATATTTAATTGGTTTATATTCTATTATTCAACTTTTAAAAACTAGTCCTCCCATCTTCCATTTATGATATGCACTGGCCCTCAAGGACTTACTCTACTCCAGGAGGGCACGGCCTTGACAGTTGGTTGCTCCCATCTTGCTCATAGCTGGCCGCTGCTGAGAGTATTGAGTTATCTCCCGTGTATGTGGTGAACCCCGGAGATAACCAACAAAACATTTCACGAGGTCTTATTTTCCCCAAGTATCCCATTTTTCTAATTTATTTGAACAGAGGAAAATACCAAATCCCTTCCCTACAATAGCAAATGGCAAAGTACTATGTATTTCTATTTTGCAGTATTTTCATAGTAATTTTATGAGAAATTAGGGCATTCACTATTTATTCCCATAGAGAAATGGATGCAGAAACATATGACTACCATTCTATGGTTAAGTCATTCTTTGGCTCTACGTACTTAGGAAGATGATTTAACTCTGCTGTTCCAAGCACCAGGATCAGGAACTCTGGCAGAGTGTTGAGGCATCTAGATGGACACAGATTCTTTATTCTCCGCAGAGCCAGAGCTGCCACCTTTATGTGAGCCTTTGATTTCTTTCCTTCTTTGGATTCATTGTGACTTAGGAGGCAGAGAACCCATGGGAAGCACTCAAATTCAAGGTCACAACCACAGCCTGCCACTTGTCACACCCCACACTCCTGCATCTCCACCCTTAACCCAGAATTCAAACTCACAAATCATTCATTTATATTACAGCTTTCGTACACAAAATGATAGTCTTGTATATTTCACAAGGATGATGCAATCCCGTGAAGGACTTACTGCATGGCACTCATTGGCCAAATGAATCCTTATTTGTCCTAATTAGGTTTTCTTTACAAATTATAAATAGATTTTAAGTCCCACTTTGATATCATAGGAACTCGTTAACACTTTAAACAATGGGTAAGGTGGTTTTGTAAATTGGATGCTTAGTCTGTATCATCCAAATACAAATCCTAAGGAACTGGAGTTTCTTTTTTTTTTTGAGACGTAGTTTCACTCATGTCACCCAGGCTAGAGTGCAATGGCGCGATCTCGGCTCACCGCAACCTCCGCCTCCCGGGTTCAGGCAATTCTCCTGCCTCAGCCTCCTGAGTAGCTGGGATTACAGGCACGCACCACCATGCCCAGCTAATTTTATGTATTTTTAGTAGAGACGGGGTTTCACCATGTTGACCAGGATGGTCTCGATCTCTTGACCTCGTGATCCACCCGCCTCGGCCTCCCAAAGTGCTGGGATTACAGGCTTGAGCCACCGCGCCCGGCCCAGGAACTGGAGTTTCTATGTGGAAGAGCATTTTACATCAATCCTAAATTATATAATGAAAACTAATTTAAGAACATTGAAGGGGATGTGACAGGAGATAATGCAAGCTATAAGAAGAGGCAGAAGTAGAAACTGTGTATAGGTAAAGGAGTGAGGACTTACCCACTAGAGAAATTAACCAGGGATAGTTTTACTTTTACTGCATTACTATTACTCATAATAACAATCCTTCAGAAGGTTCTAAGACAAATCTGAACACCCCACACCTCCCTTTATGTTAGAGTCACCAGTCTAACAATAATTTTATTGATTTGTTTCATCATTTGAAACCTTCCAAAAACCTCTCCAAAATTAGAATATCTACTGCTACTAATAGTGGCAACCACTGTGTTATATAAAATAAACAAATATCTTTACAGTGACATGAGTAATCTGTGTTAAACTGCAATTTACAAGTGCTTAGTTTCCTTAGAAGCCTGGATAAAATACATCTTTGATCTTCTGAAACTGAACATAGTTATTATCGCTTTTGAAAAACTCAGTAAGAATAGGGTTTAATCCAACTAGGTTATGATTACAAAAAAGAAAAAAGGAAAAAAAAAAAAGAAAAGGAAAATCACTGAGAACCATTTAACTATCGAGACCTTCTGGACAAATTTCATCTTCTGAGCAGTTGTTAGGAATGCCTTATAGCAAGTGGATAAAAACAAAGTCTAGGTTCCTTAAAAGAGACTCAGGCTCAACTTATTTTCCATCATCATGAGAGTGCAAGAAATAGGTAATGTCAATTTGATTTTAAGAGTGCTCAGGATTTGAAAGGGACTCAGAAATTGGAGCTTCTTACTGAACCCCTGAGCACTAAGAAACTTCACAGGCCACAACCACTATTCAAGATACTTAGGACAATCAGTCGGGAGCTGCTATGGAAGACCATAAACTCGAAGCACAAATGGAGAAAAATGATAATGAAAATATAGGAAAGAAAGCAAAACATTATTAACAGAGCACTACTCTGAAATCACTTTGCCTCACAGCCACATTGTCATTACCAGGGAACACTGAGTGGATGCTATAGCGTATTCTCACGATTAGCAGGGAAGCAAAGAATCTACTAAGAGGCTGGGCAGTTATTCACACAAATTAATCAAGAAAAGGAAACTGGGGACGGGGACGCAAAGGATGCTCTCCACACACCACATAGTACTCATGGACTTTAGTGCCCATGTGACATTAAACTACACTGCATGCTTCACATAGCCAAAATAAATAAATAAATAAATAAGAAAAGGATGTCCATGTGACTATGAAACTTGGACCTCCTACAGAGATCATATTACTCTCCTTAGGTAGTTTCATCAGCAACATCTATGAGTCAAACTCTATATTTAAATGGCAAAACAGGCTCATCAATAATTAGGCCTTGGAACATACCCAGATTAACAGCATAAAATAAATGCTTGTTGCAATACAACTCTACAGGCCTGGATTTATACAGCAGAATATCCAATCAGGTCCTGTATGACAGGGGAAGGGAAATGCTTTAACTTTAAATGATACAATAAAGCTATAAAAACAGAAACAGAATCTCCTCCTCACAGTACATACACGAAGCAAAACAAAAATAGCATAGAGCTACGTAACTCAGTCTTAAAGGAGATTTGCTGTCCATGTAGCCCAACCACTTCACTTCACAGATAACGAAGCGAGGGCCCAGAAAAGTTGCTCAACATGACCTAGGCTGGATTCGAGGCCCATTGTCTCACTCTATCCTCACTAGACCTGCTTTCTCTCAAAAAATAAGGGGAGACAAAGCCATTTACATTCTTAGCTGACTCATCAAAGGATCCAAAAAATCTTAGGAATCTTTTTTCATTTTCTCTCCAGGACTGAAAGCCAAAAGAACTATTGTTGCAAGAGGTCTCTAGAAAACCCTAAATTTTACAAGTGAACACAGGACCGTGAACCAGTACAGTGCCACCATAATGTCACTGCAGAAGCACACAGTAGTTCACTTTCAAATCCTTTTTACATACATTACTCCCCAAGAACCACAGCTCAGGAGAGATATAGGTCTGAACTTTGCATCAGATCAATGGGACTGTGCCAGAATCGGAAGAGCCTGAGACATGAAGGAGAGCAAACTGTAATATTTAAAAGAAAAAGAAATTTCCTACAAGCCCCAGGGAGCTTTTCCAGAAGGTCTCAAAATTGCTGAGAAAGGAAATGCTCTGTGGGTGCTTACAACTATGAATTCAGTTTTGCCATTCTTAAAGGTTGTCAGCTACTTTTTTTGTTTTTTTTTTTTAAGAGACAGGGTCTCACTCTGTCGCCCAGGCAGGCTGCAGTGCAGTGGCACAGTCACAGCTCTCTGCATCCTGGAACTCCTGGGGTCAAGGGATCCCTCCGCCTCATCCTCCCAAACTGCTGCAATTACAGCCATAAGCCACTGTGCCCAGCCTGTCAACTACTATTAGGTTTAGTTTCCCCAACAAATCAAAGGGAAAATCTCACCCAGGAATCAAAAGGAGGGAAAGCTGGGAGCATGCTGGAAAGGGGTACGCCATTTACTGAGCTGAGGGACTGTGGGATGTCCTGCCTCCTTCCTGGAGCAGCCTCATCCTAGGTCTGCAGGACACATGCTCTCTCTACATAAACTGTCTTCTTTCCGTCCGTCTTCTTTCAGCTGATCATGAGGGTTTGCTGCCACAGTTGAATTTTCTGGCCTTTTCCTTTTATATTTAAAATCCTTCTAATATGGTATGATTGCTAAGGACGTCAGGAGGAAAAACAAGCTAGACCAAAGATAAAGCAGAGTAAAAGATTAAACCAGTAAGTCGAAAGACTTTTCTATATTAAATAGAAAGTTAGCCAAACAAGTTACTTTAATTCCCAATGTGACAGAGTTGAAGTGGCTCCCTTCGTTGGGCACATAGCAAGCAACAGATAATATTGCTCCTGTTTTTTATGTATATGATTTATTTATTGTACAAACTGGGACTCACTATGTTGCCCCAGCTAGTCTCCAACTCCTGGCCTCAAATGATCCTCCCACCTCCACCTCTCACAATGCTAGCATTACAGGTGCGAGCCACCATGCCAGGCCATACACAATATTGCTTCTAAACCACAGAATCGCACAACCACTTACGACAATTACCAACACTAGACCGAATACAGACACTAAACAAAATCAGATTTTTATAAAACTTCAGAGATTACCAAACTTTTCAACATTCAATTCACAGATTAATGATATCACTGATCTAAACGCTTAAGTTTCAAAACGGAAAGATAAAAAACATCAAGTTCTAGAATACATACATTTCGTTTCAATATAAGTCTCTAAAGTACTGTTCAAACAAAACAAACACACTATAAAAGCCCAATCTTATTGGTATTAAAATTACCAGTAAAAATAAAAAATTAATGAGTTTGTTTCTAGTAATATAGATTTGTCAAGCAACTTTGAAACAGCTTTGAAACTGATAATTTAAAAAAATCCCAAGATATTCTATCACTTCAATAGCCAAATAAACTTAAAGCAATTAATCTGTCACTGATGAAACATATACACTGATTTATGTTTATCCACAAAATGTCAAAAAATATCCGCCTTGGCCGGGCGCGGTGGCTCAAGCCTGTAATCCCAGCACTTTGGGAGGCTGAGGCGGGTGGATCACGAGGTCGAGAGATCGAGACCATCCTGGTCAACACGGTGAAACCCCGTCTCTACTAAAAATACAAAACATTAGCTGGGCATGGTGGCGCGTGCCTGTAATCCCAGCTACGCAGGAAGCTGAGGCAGGAGAATTGCCTGAACCCAGGAAGCGGAGGTTGC